>NW_024412411.1:21476422-21482953 GCF_014898765.1 Herpailurus yagouaroundi | reverse complement strand
CCCGCCGCCCGCCGCTCGCCACCCGCCGCCGCGCTCCCGCCGTCCGGGTCCGCTCGCCCCGCGGCCGCCGAGGCCGTTAGGGCCTCTCCCTCCCCGCCAGCAGCCGGCCCTCCGCGCCGCCACTGGTTGCCATGGGGACGCGGCCGGAACAAGCCGCCGCCGCGGAGGGGTAGGGGGATGGGCTCGGCAGCGGCGGGGCCGGGAGTCGGGGGGTGGGGCGGTGGGGCCCGGGTCCTCGCTGGCCCGCAGTTACGGGTCCAGTGTGTGCTCCCTAGACCGAAGGCTCCTCAGGACCGCATTCTGGGTCCTTTCCCCTTCGGGGCTGTCGCTGCCCAGCCCAGGGTCCCAAACCCGACAGGGGTCTGAGAAATATTGTTGAACGGACGGACGAAGGGAAAGAGTATATATACACAGCTGAGGGGAGAGGAAGTTTCTGCGTCCGGGTTTCTTAAATGCCCCTGGCCCTCCTTCCTCTTACCTACATTTGAAATGGTATAAAAAATGGAATAGATTTGGGGTAAAGAGAACTGCCTTTCTCTTCGCCAGCTGCGAAAAGCTGGGGTTTTTAAAACTGCATTGCTGAGTGCCCGGCTCCTCTAATCGTCCTATCAGCAACCGTACCTGCCTTTCCCATAAGGCGCACTGGGTTCTTAGCACAACTCTGCGAGTTAGGCGGAGCAGACAGGATTGCCTCCCTTTTTAGGGAGGAGGAAATAGCTCCTAAGCCAGGGAAGGTGGACGGAACCGAGTGACTGATTCCAAATTCTTTTCTTTTTTCACTAAATTCCAAGACTAATTGATGATAGAACTCTGTCTCGTAGCTCTGATTTCAAAGAAATAACAGGAAAGAATATATGCATACATACATGTACACACATGTGTATATTCTATAGATGCTTTGAATAATATTTTTCAGCACTTGAATTTATTTGGAAAATATTTTTGCATCGATTTTAGGAGTAGGAGCCTTTTTCAAAAATCCAGTTGATTAACATCTAATTCTAAAGTCTTTTCTTTACACTCCACTTTCATAACATTAACATGAATTTGTTACTTAAAATGACTAGCAATTTAACGTTGACCCTAATCCCTCCACCCAGGTTCCATTTGAATTTCAAAAAAAACATTTACTATTTCTTGACAAATTGAGTTTCACAGATGAATTGTGTAAAATAACTTAGGTTATTAGTTCTAATATGTGTTTCATAGCTGTCATTATGATTGAATGAAGACAGTGACCGTTTCGTCTTAACTTGAAACTTTCCATTATTCTGAAAACCTTCAGTCATATTCTTAGTTCTTGTCGAAACTCAATGGGTCAGTGTATTTATTCTGACCCAAAGAAGGGAAAATGGAACTAGGAACAAAATTTCATGAAGTTTCAGGATGCCCAATATCACTCACACTGAGTAGTGCTTTACCATTGGTAAGTGCTTTCATGTTGGTTATTTCCTTTAGATGCTCAGAAGTACCATGTGACATGTGTGTAACAGGTGTTATTAGGGCTCCTTTTAGCAGATTACCTTAGAATCATGGATATGTCCAAGGTGATACATCCAGTTCCAGTGTGGTTAAGATAATGAACCTAGATTGTCTTATGCCAAATTCAGTGCTTCTCAAACTCTGTCCAAAAGTTAAGGTTGAGTAGGTTTCTTGAGCGGTCGGAATCTTGCATAGGTAACTGTAGATACGTCTAAAGCCACATTTTCACAAGAAAGAATAGGTGTGGGCAGGGCTTGCAAAGCATAAATGTGTGAGAATTCACATACTGTGATGGAGTTTAAGACAATTTAAATATAGAACAGAAACACTCTGAGGGACAGCTGGGTGGCTCAGTTGGTTAGGCGTTTGACTCTTGGTTGCGACTCAGGTCATGATCTCAGGATTCGTGGGTTCAATCCCCTTTGCACTGCACTGACAGCACGGGCCTACTTGAGATTCTCTGTTTCCCTGTCTCTCTGCCCCTCCTCTGCTTGTGCTCTCTCTCTCTCTCTCTCTCAAAAATAAATAAACATTAAAAAAAAACCAGTCCATTCAATTTAATAGGAATAAAGGTTTTCATTTCAGGGTGCAAATTAAGGCTTAAAATACAAAGACCTACCTTCCCACCACCTCACCCCCAACACTTTGCAGAAGTAACTGCAGATTGCAATTTACCTGAAATGTACCTATTATTATATCTTTCCAGATGAAATTGTTTTGGAAAGGATGAGGAGAGCATCCTGAGTCTAAAGGAGAAGTTCCTGAGTCTAAAGGAGTGGAAGAGTGTGACCAGAGTGCTGGTATGAGATGGCAAGAGAGCTCAACCCTGAAAGAGAATTAGAGGACACAGCAAGGTCAGAATAAGATAAAAAATATAACCAGAAATGGTCAAAAGAGAATATAGAAGACATGTATGTCTGAGGAATGAGAATGACCCATGGAGGAGAAGCTAATGGATCAATTATATACAATAGACAATAATCATAGCCATAGATTGAACCTGAAAAATGGAAAAAACTGTAATTAACAAAATAGTTTTCATGGCAAAACTTACAATGGCGGCACAGAAAATAAACACACACTTTAGCGTATGCAAGGTTGTATAAATTAGCCTAATGTCTGTCCTTTTAACAAGGGAAGTATTTATTTTTTTATCTTCTTCAAAAGAAGGTTCGGGGCACCTGGATGACTCAGTCAGTTGAGCATCCAACTTCACTCTGGTCCTGATATTGCAGTTCATGAGTTTGAGCCTTGTGTTAGGCTCTATGGTGACAGCTCAGAGCCTGGAGCCTGCTTCGGATTCTGTATCTCCCTCTCTCTCTGCCCCTGCCCCTGCTCACACTCTGTTTCTCTCTCTCTCTCTTTCTCAAAAATAAATCAACATTAAAAAAATTTTTTAAAGAAGGTTCAAAAATTACATATTTTTGTAATAAAAAGCTAAGTTTATATTATCCAGGAAAATATTTTAGAAGAAAGTTTATAATCAAACCTAAGTCTATATTATCCTTGGAAAATATTTTAGAAGAAATTTTATAATCAAATCAAATAATCATAGAACTGGAAGAAACCATATAGGTCCCCCCAGTCCAACCCTTTTATTTTACATAAAGAAACTCAGACCCAAAGCGATAAAATGATTTGACTACTTTCATTGCTAGTTAATGACAAAAATAGAGATTAGAACCCAAGTGTTTTTTTCTTATTATATCACGCTACTTCCAAAAACAGACATGTATGTCTGAGGAGCTAAGAAAGGAGCTAAGGAATTTTCTAGAGATACTTAAAAAAATATCCTAGTTGAGAAAATAACTATTCAGGAAGAGGAAATTCAGTCTTTAGAACCAAGATCACCCTCGGGACAACACCGTCCAGGGGAAATATAATGCAAACCACTTACGTAATTTTAAATATTGTAGTAGCCAATTTAAAAAAGCAGGTGAAGTTAATTTTAATCATATACTTATTTAACTCAATATATCCAGAGTACCATTTCAACATTTAGTTACTAAAAAAATTACTGAGATGTTGTACATTCTTTTTTACCATACGAAGTGTTGAAAACTTGGTGTTTATGCTTACAGCCCAACCAGTTCGTAGAGCTGTACTCGAGTGTTCGATTGCCACACATGACTGGTGGCTCCCATACTGGACAGCACAGTCCCAAAATACAGGTGACTGGTCAGTGTGCCAAAGCCCTTCATTGAGTGTAAAGGGTCGTGCAGTGTGAGAGAGTTTAAATTATTCGCATGTGATTTGAGAGGGACTATGGAAGTCTCCTCCTATCAAAATCCTCATTGAGGGGCACCTGGGTGGCGCAGTCGGTTAAGCGTCCGACTTCAGCCAGGTCACGATCTCGCAGTCCGTGAGTTCGAGCCCCGCGTCGGGCTCTGGGCTGATGGCTCAGAGCCCGGAGCCTGTTTCTGATTCTGTGTCTCCCTCTCTCTCTGCCCCTCCCCCGTTCATGCTCTGTCTCTCTCTGTCCCAAAAATAAATAAAAACGTTGAAAAAGAAAAAAAAAATAAAAAAAAATCCTCATTGATTTTCTCTGGGTTGGAAGAGGGATCGGACGTCTCAAGGGAAGCGTGTAGCTCAGACACTTAGCCAGGCAGGGAGAGGCCTTTCAGCGCGTTACAGTTCACAGTGCTATCCATTCTCTAGCCCTAGCGAGGGCTGCTCCCCCGAAGAGAATTCAGACTAAATGGGAGGGCCTTACCTCTTAGTTTCAGCTCTCGGGGGCCCAGGTGCCAAAGGAATGTGTCTTCCTGACCCTGATGGGAGTTCTAAACAGCAGGTCTCACTGTAGAAAGCAAAACCAATTTTTTTGGGGAAATGCCAATCATATTTTTTTCTTGTACTTTGCTTTCTTATAGTAGACCCTTAGTGTTTTGGCACTATGGTTTCGAAAAGTTAAGGGGAACTGAAGATTCTGTGCAGTTTTGAGCTAAAGTTTTATAGAGGAGACAGCTTATTCCCTGGGCTCAGGCATGGCAGGGGCAATGTTGAAGTGAAGGGTCCCCAGTGGGGAGAACAAATTTGCAGCCAGGGGTCAACTCTTTCCAGAAGCTCATCTCTGTTGAAGCTTTTCAAGTCCCGAGCTAATATGATAGTGAGAAATTATTGGGTCAAAGTGTAGGAAAGGGCAAGAACTTAGAGAAGTCGGCCAGGCACTGAATGCTGCTTTTGCCTGAAAGGCATCTGATGCTCTGGAAGGAGGAACTACAAAACTGAGCAGCAGTTTTATTGGTCTAAGGAAGCACAGGGGACAAAAGACAAAACCTGGGCGCTCTCCAGGTAGGGAGTTCTACCTTAAAATGGAACCCCACAGGCTTTGCCCTCAGGAAAACGGTCAAGTGGAAATAAATGAGTACCCTCACTGACTTGCAGCCCAGCTTTGGATCACCTGGGTAATTCGGGGCACCCTCAATCTCTGAGCATGGATGAGGCATTATTGGACTGGTAGATCAAGAGACATTGAGGGGACACCTGGGTGGCTGAGGTCATGATCTCACGGTTCATGGGTTCGAGCCTTGTGATGGTCTCTGTGCTGACAGCTCAAAGCCTGGAGCCTCCTTCAGTTTCTGTGTCCCTCTCTCTCTACCCCTCCCCTGCTTGTGCTCTGTCTCCCTCTCTGTCTCTCAAAAGTAAATAAATATTAAAAAAAAAAAAAAAAAAAAAGAAAGACACATGGAGGAAGCAAGCAAAAATTTTCTTTGGTTAAGATTAAAATCATTCTAGGCCTCAAATTATTCCCAAGAATAATTTCTCAAATCAAATGACCAGAACATACCTAAATGTAATCCAGGGCCAGTAAACAAGATACCATCAGGGAAAAACAAGAGAAACTACAGACCACAGAAACAGAACCACAGAAGCCTTAGATACTGGAATCAGACAAAAATTATAAAACTATGAATAGCATGTTTAAAGAAACAAATGACAAAATTGAAGAAATCTTTAGGGAGAAGTAAGTATAAAAACTGACTTGACATATGTGAAAAGGAACCAAATAGAAATTAAAAAAAAAATTACAACCAAAATTAAGAACATAACAGATGTGTGTAATAGTAGTTTGACACAGCAACAAAGAGAATTTGTGAACTAGACAATAGATCAGAAGAAAGTTTTCAGATAGTAGAGAGAAAACAAAATAATGAAAAATATTTTAAGATGAAAGTTTACAAGTTTAGCACTTTAATATAATTACTTGTTGTTGAAAATAAGATAGATTATGTACATGAACACATCTAGTACATGCCCTAGCATAGAGTGGGTACTCAACAAGTATTTGTTTAATTTGAAATAAAATAAATTTAATTTGGTTAATTTGCAAATCATCTTTGCCATTTTTCATAATTTTTATAATTACCTTTTCTGTGTCAAATGTTCAAGGTTCTCTTAATTTTTAAACATATTAATCATAGTCATTTTTTATTTTGTGTTTTATGATTCCAATCTCAAAATTTTCAAGATCTATTACTGCTAGTTCTTACCATGTTGTCTTAGTTTTGTGTGTGTGTTTTATGACTTTTGACTATGAGATAATTTGGGGGGAGGAATTTATTTCTGAGACATCTTTGAAACCACATTGAGGTTAAATTCTTCCAGAGAGGATTTACATCTGCTTTTGGAGGTTCCTTGGGGCATACTCAATCCAGAACCACTCTACATTAAATTCTTCACAGGAGACTTTTCACACAACACGGGTAATATGAATGAATGAAAAATAAGTGTAGGGACAACTTATGATACAAATTTCCAGAGAAAGAATTTCCTTTCACCCAGGCCAAAGTCAAGATGGGTATGTTTTCTGCTGTTCCATTTTTGTGACTTAAAAAAAAAAATAAACCTTGGGACACCTGGGTGGCTCAGTTGGATGAACATCCAACTCTTGATTTTGGCTCTGGTCATGATCCCAGGGTCGTGGGATCAAGCCCCCTGTCAGGCTCTGCACTGAGTATGGAGCCTGCCTAAGATTCTTTCTTTTCTTACTTTGCTTGCTTTCTTCTTTCTTTCTTTCTTTCTTTCTTTCTTTCTTTCTTTCTTTCTTTC
>NW_024412411.1:21460051-21476412 GCF_014898765.1 Herpailurus yagouaroundi | reverse complement strand
TTCTTTCTTTCTTTCTTTCTTTCTTTCTTTCTTTCTTTCTTTCTTTCTTTCTTTTGTTCTTTCTCTCTCTATTTCTCTAAAATAAAAAAATATGTACAAAAATAAGCCTTTTATTTTAGGAGTTTTAGATTTACAGAGAAATTGTGAAGATAATAGTGAAGATAATATAGTTTCCACATACCCCACATCCAGTAGACCTTATTATTAACATCGTACATTAGTATGGTCCATTTGTTACAATTAATAAACCAATACAGATATAATACTATTAAATAAAGTCCATATTTTACTCATATTTCCTTAGTTTTTACCTAATTTTTTCTGTTGCAGGGCCCCATCCGGGATAACACATTTAGTTATCATGTCTCCTTGAGCATCTCTTGGCTGTGACGGTTTCTAAGAATTTCCTTGTTTTCAATGATCTTGACAGTTTTGAGAAGTGCTGGTTAGGTATTTTGTGGAATGTCCCTTGAATGAAATTTGTCTAGTGTTTTCCTACTGATTAGACTGGGGTTATAGGTTTGGTGGAGGAAGATCAAAGAAACAAACCGTCATTTTCAGCACACTGTATTGAGAGTACCTGCTATCAACATGATTTATGTTGATGTTGATCTTGGTCCCCTGGTGTTCGTTAGTTCTCGCCACTGTAAAGTTACTCCCCCCACCCTTTGCATCCTGTACTTTTTTTTTTTTTAACATTTATTTATTTTTGAGACAGACAGAGAGCGTGAACGGGGGAGGGTCAGAGAGAGGGAGACACAGAATCTGAAACAGGCTCCAGGCTCCGAGCTGTCAGAACGGAGCCAGACGCGGGGCTGAACTCACGGACCACGAGATCATGACCTGAGGCTCGAACTCATGGACCGCGAGATCATGACCTGGGGCTCGAACTCACGGACCGCAAGATCATGACCTGAGCCGAAGTCGGCCGCTTAACCGACTGAGCCACCCAGGCACCCCTACATCCTGTACTCTTTAGAAGAAAGTCATTATGTGCAGCTGACACTTAAGGAATAGGGAATCTACTCCATCACCTCCTTAAGGGTAGAATATTTATAAAAATTATTTGAAATTCTTTTGCACAGATTTGTCTCATCTCTTCCATTTATTTATATCAGCATGAACTTGTGGATATTTATTGTATATTTTGACTTATAATCCAAAACGACTTTATTTTGTTTCTCAAATTGTTCTAGATTTGGCCATTGGGAGTTCTTTCAGCTAATTTCTATGTTCCTTTGACACATACCTTCAGTAGTGTGGGGTTTAGTTTAGTTTTGTATTTTGAGAGCACCTCATTGCTTTCTGGCATTACACGATGCTCCAGGCTCATTCTGTATATGTATATTTTCTGCTTCTGTGCTAGAATCTGCTATTTCTCCAAGGATCTATGTTGCCTTTTATTTAAAGTGCAATTAGAAACCGAGATACAAGCAATGGGTATGTTCATTGCTACTCGAGTGTCTTTGATTCTAAGCTGACAAAGCAAGGACATATTTATGTCTATACTTACCCATGTATATATAAATATCTATCACTATTTCTATATGTAACCATTCATATCTTTATTAGGCTAAACATGAGTCCCCACTATATAAACCAAAGAACACAATATAGCCATTTATAAAATAAGACAATAGGGCTTTAAAATATACTCAGAACACAGAAATTCATATTAGGAAACTCAATTATTGTTATTGTGCTGTTATTTAATTTTACCGAAATGACTTCTATGAATTGAGAATTACTTTCTGTGTATCTCTGAGTGGCATGTGTTCTGGTTATCCTATAAACAATTGTTAACGCGCAGCTGGCTGAATAAAATTGAGTTAGAGATACATGAAAAAGTACTTCAAACAAATATTAATGAATAAACCTTCTGTCATCACTGTGAGGGTATGCAGCCCCTGTATTAGAGAGATACCAGTGTTTTATCCATTTTAGTGCCACCCTTCAGTGATCACGTGGAACAACACACAGGTTGAAGAAAAATGACTCCCAGAACCCTCGTTGCTTAGGTACTTTGTGTCTCGAGACTCCTCATCGCGTTGCCATCATTATGCCTCTTTTTGTTGCAGGTAGAAAACGCGTTAGCCCGGTTGCTGTTGCTACTGAATACGAGTGGTTATGCCCATAATAAAACATCATTCTAGGAGGTATCTGAGTTCCGCATTGAGGGAACGTGAGTTTGCCATTTTCAATCAGGAAGAAAAAAAAAACCCAAACATTTCCCTCTCCCTTTTTTCCCCAGACTAAAATTATGAAGCCTCTTAGATATGTCCAGAAAAAGAATCCGAGAAGTATGTAGCGTGAATCTAGTTCATATTACTCTCACATACAGTGCCATTTCCTTTCCCCATGGTTTCATTCTACGGCACTGTAATTCCATACGAGGCTTGTTAGAAACAACTTTTGACAATTTAGGGGAGTTATCTTTTCTAAAAATTAAATTCACATTATTGTGATGGAACATTTTGGAGTGTACCTGAACAGTATGCTCCCCTTCCGTCTGCGGTGACCTCAACATCCAGAAACCCAAATTACCTCTGAAAGTTTGTAAATTGCTTTGTAAAGAAGGCATCAATCTCATTATCATAGTGCTGTGTTGAAATTCATTATGCAGTCTTATTTCTTTTTTTTTTTTTTTTAATTTTTTTTTTTCAACGTTTATTTATTTTTGGGACAGAGAGAGACAGAGCATGAACAGGGGAGGGGCAGAGAGAGGGAGACACAGAATCGGAAACAGGCTCCAGGCTCTGAGCCATCAGCCCAGAGCCCGACGCGGGGCTCGAACTCACGGACCGCGAGATCGTGACCTGGCTGAAGTCGGACGCTTAACCGACTGCGCCACCCAGGCGCCCCTATGCAGTCTTATTTCTGAGCAGACTGGGGGAATTTTCTCAGCTTGACATAAATCCTTGGATGGTAGTGACTGATGATCACTGAAAGGAAGCCACATTTTCTTTTTTTCTCTTTTCATAGTTAAGTGTTTCAATTGCATTTCCTCACTTTAACTGGGTGTAAGTCACTTACCCATTGATGGCTGAATTAAGTTTGCAAACCATGAAGGAAAAAAAAAATGTTCATTCTTCTGAGCGGGGAATCAACAGCAGTAAGCAGTTGCCCTCTGGGCAAGAAAAATATAATTTCAGTGTTCATTACTTAAAATTGTGCAATATTTTTCTCTTCTTGAACCCTCCTTTTTCTCTGAACATATGATATGTGAAAACAACTATATAAATGTTTATTTCCAAGAAAGTCAGCTGAGCATTATAGAGAGAATGTGGGCTTTGAATTCATATGGATAAGAGTCTGCATCTCAGCTCTACTACTTAATTTATTTGCCCTCATCGTGTATTAGTTTCCTCATTCCTACAGTAGGAAATAATAATAGAGGGATGTAGAAATGTTAAATTAGTTCAGTTATGTATAAAATGAACTTGTCACATTGTAGGTGCTTAATAATAGCTGCAGTTAGCACCATTATTGTTGTTAACTAGTGTTAGTATTTGTTATATAGCTATTCTGCTGTATTTAAAACATTTAGAAAGGAAAAGTATATGGCCACTTTTAGAAACAGGTTAGTCTGGAGTGCCTGGGTGGCTCAGTTGGTTAAGTATCTCTTTTGGCTCAGGTCATGATCTTGCAGTTCGTGAGTCTGAGCTCTGCCTTGGGCTCCATGCTGACAGTGCAGAGCCTGCTTGGGATTCTGTCTCTCTCCTTCTCTCTCTGCCCTGCCTACACCCTCTTTATCTCAAAATAAATGAGCTTAGGGGCGCCTGGGTGGCGCAGTCGGTTAAGCGTCCGACTTCAGCCAGGTCACGATCTCGCGGTCCGTAAGTTCGAGCCCCGCGTCAGGCTCTGGGCTGATGGCTCAGAGCCTGGAGCCTGCTTCCGATTCTGTGTCTCCCTCTCTCTCTGCCCCTCCCCCGTTCATGCTCTGTCTCTCTCTGTCCCAAAAATAAATAAACGTTGAAAAAAAAATAAATGAGCTTAAAAAATTAAAAACAAAAACAAAAACAAAAAAAACCCCAAAAAGATTGACCTGAGCAGGTTGTAAAATAAGGAGCTTTGTCAGAGAATACTTGAATCATAATCAAATAGTGATATAGGGGAAGGGAAAGGCTAATTAAAATAATTGGTTGCTAAGGTATTTTTTCCCCAATTAAAAGTCAATCCCATGGGGTTAAATGAAGACTTTCTGCATATCTGAATTTCAATTATTCCATTATTCATCCATTCAGAAACTGCCAATTTATGCCATGTGAAAGGCACTGTGGAAGAAGAAGGATCCAGGAAGAGAAGAGTGCAAAGAAAATTTCATCTGAAATAAGCAAGGTGTTTTTTCAAGCCATAAAAACAAAAAGAAGCTCACCCTCAGCAAAAGTTAAGGAATATAAATTAAAAAAATATCATACTTTCTCTCATAGGATTGAGAAAAATTAGAAAGACTAATAACATTTAAAATTAGCAAAGAGGGGCGCCTGGGTGGCGCAGTCGGTGAAGCGTCCGACTTCAGCCAGGTCACGATCTCGAGGTCCGGGAGTTCGAGCCCCGCGTCGGGCTCTGGGCTGATGGCTCAGAGCCTGGAGCCTGTTTCCGATTCTGTGTCTCCCTCTCTCTCTGCCCCTCCCCTGTTCATGCTCTGTCTCTCTCTGTCCCAAAAATAAATAAACGTTGAAAAAAAAAAAACCTTTAAAATTAGCAAAGATACAGAGACACTCTCATCTGCTGCTTGGGAGAGTGTAAATTGTTACAATTATTTGGGGGAGAAAATTTGACAATATCTATATCAATTTAAAATGGGCATAGCCAGAGATTCCCATTTTAAGAATTTATCGTACAGAAATAATACCTTGAGAACATAAAGATATATATGCAAAGAGGCTTGTTGCAGCATTGTTTATATTTGCAAAAAAAGAAGGAGGGAGGACAATATATTTCTTTACATATTTCTGGGTAATAAGTTACCGCCCCCCCAGATTAGCAGTTCAAAACAACAAATACTTATTATCTCAGAGTTTTTGAGGGTGGTGAATTGGTAGCGGCTTAGCTGGATGGTTCTAACTCAGGGTCGATCATGAGAGTACAGTCAAGATGTTTGCCGGGAGTGCAGTCTTTGAATGCTTGACTGGGATTGGGGAATCTGCTTCCAATATGGCCCCCCAACATGTCTGTTGGTAGAGGACCACAGTCCCTCTCCACATGGACTACACGAACCTCTCCCTAGAGCTACTTGAGCATTCTGAGTGACATGGCGGCTTGCTTCTCCCAGAATGAGTGATCTAAGACAGAGCAAGAATGAAGCTGGCTTCTATGACCTAGCATTAGAATTTGCACACTATCATTTCTGCAGTATTCTACAATATCAATATTCTACCAATGCTCTAATATTCCAAGTCATCAAGTCCAGTCTAAGCTCAAGAGAAAGTGATTTTGTCTCCACTTTTTGGAGGGAAGAGTGTTGAGTAATTTGGGGACATATTTTAAAACTACTCCAACTTGTTCTCTGGCCACAAATTAAAATTGTTTTCACATAGAAAACATACTCATCCCAGGGCACCTGGGTGGCTCACTCGGTTGAGTTTCTAACTCTTGGTTTCCGCTCAGGTCATGGTCCCAGGGATGTGGGATCAATCTCTGTGTCAGGTTCATCATTGAGCATGGAACCTGTTTAAGATTCTAGATCTCTCCTTCCTCTGCCCCTCTCCCCTGATTGTTCTTGCTCTCTCTCAAATAATTGATTGATTGATTGGCTGATTGATTAAATAAAATAAAATAAAATATACTCATCCCTTCCAAATTTACTCCCCTTCACCCCCAAGTCTCAACCCATTACAGTATCAGCTTCAGAAAGATATCATGTTAATTTGGTCCAGGTATGGCTGAAGCTTCCCAGGTGTCATTCCTTAAGTGCAGCTCCTTGAGTACACTTCCTCTGATCTCAGGCACTGTGGACTAAAGAGACAAGGTATCTGCTCACATACACCCTCAATGTACATTATGTAGGATGGACAAAGGATAAGCACTGTAGACATTCCTGTTCAAAAAGAAGGAAAATGGGAGGCCCAAAGCAATCATTGTTCTAAGCCACATGTCAAAAGTGTCTTGATTCAAATTCAATCTTACTCCTGCCCGGGAATGATCCTCTGTGGCTCTTGGCTCCACAACCTGAGTTCTTGATGACCTCTTTGGATTAATCCTTCCTTTTCCTTGCAAGGTAGGCTGTATTGGAGCTGTGTAATTTTCTCAGTAAAATTTTGGAGTTCCAAATGCTTCTTTTCATTGTGTACTATCTCTGTCTCTTTCAGTCTGAGCTGGTAGTATTTCTGTAATTATAATTATTTTTTAGAAAACTGTTGGCCTCCTATGAATTGTATTGAGGTTCCCTTCATTCAACAAAAGCCACACCCACAAATCTCTTCAAGGTAAATTCTCTCTACCTTGGGCTTCCGTTGAACTATGGAAGAACAACATCCCTAAGCATCTTTAAAGCTCTGTTGTTTGAACAGTTTTCTGAGGCACCATCTTAGTTCGATCTTTCTGTGGTCATAAACAAGGTATTCTATAGCTACCCCTCAGCCTCATCTCTAGACCATGTTTTTCCTGGAAGTGGCCTTGATTTGATCTTTGATGGGAAGCCATTTATTAATTTTAGCTTGGTTTGCCATTTGGAAGCATTGGGCATCTCCAAAACCATCCAGTCTAGCTTTGTCATGTGTAATAATCCTTTCTTTAGTTTCTCTCTTTGTTCTCACATTTTATTGTAAACAGCAAGAAGAAACCAGGTGACACCTACAGCACTTTACCTCAAAATCTCTCTAGCTACACTACCCAGTTCATTAGGTACATTTTCTACTTTCCAGATTACTACAGGGAACAGTATACTAAGTTTTCTGCCATTACATCTCAAGGATCCCCTTTTCTCCAGTTTCCATAAAGCTTTTGTTCACTTTCCTTTGAGGCTTCACCCACAGCCTCCCAATGGCAATCAGGCCTCTAGTAATAGTTTCATTAGGCTTTTACTAACACTCTTCCTCAAAGCCCTGACAGCCTTATCTCGCTGCCCAGTTCTAAAGCCACTTCCACATATTTAGGTTTTAACATGACAGCACCCAAATTCCAGGTACCAAAACTGTATCAGTTATCTACTGCTGTGTAACAAGTTACTTCAAAACATAGAAGCTTATAACAACCATGTAGTATCTCATAGTTTCTGTCGGTCAGGAATCAGAAAGCAAGATAACTGGGTGGTTTTGGTTCAGAGTGTCTCCTGATATTACAGTCAAGATGTCAGGGCTGCATTCTTTGGTAAAAGGTGAAAGATTTATGCAATCTGAAGAGAAACCAGAGCATTGGGCTGCATTCTTTGGAAGGCTTGACTGGGGCTGGCAGATCCACTACCAAGATGGCTCACTCAATTGGATATTGGCAGAGGGCCTTAGTTTCCTGCCACATGGGCCTTTCTTTCGGGCTGCTTGAGTGTCCTGGTGACACAGAACTGGCTTCTCCTTAAATGAGTGGTCTGAGAGAGAGTGCAAAGGGGAAGCTGCAATGCCTTCTACGATCTATTCTCAGACATCACGTAGTGTCACTTCGGCCATATTCTGTTCCTTAGAAGTTAGTCACAAAGCCCACACTCAGAAGAGGGGAATTATGCTACACCTTTTGGAGAGGAGTATCAAGAATTAGTAGACTTATTTTATTTATGAATGTATCTTAAAACTACCTCCATACTCATTCAAAATAAGGAGGTATATAAAAAATATTAACTTAGAAAAATGTTGTCAATATACCAGTGTGGGGAACAAGCTTAGGAATTGCCTGAGCTTGCACCCATGGGTTAACAAGGCCTACAGGAATAGGAAATCTCAGGATGAAAGCATCCAAAATTAGGTAAGTAAGATTAGGTATTCAGGGTGGAAACGTCCCCAACTTAGTACTATAGCAGAAAGCTACTTTCACAGGAAGGAATGACCAAAGCAGGTAAACAGGTAAACAAGACTTTAGAGCACAGCAGGGCAAAGTTTCCAGGAGCAGAGATAATTAGCAAAAGAAAGGTGCCTTGTTGACCCTGAGGTAGCATGTTCTGTCTTTCTTGTCCCCTAGGCAAGTTTAGGTAAACAGAGGTGGCACCTCATGCCTACCTTAAACAACCATCTGCCCAGTGTCAGGATTTTGTTTTGTATTGACCCAAACCCCGAACACCACATATCTTCGAAACCCCCTTTCCCTCACGCCCATGAGTTGATGTTCATGGTTTCATTGTCTCTTTGTGCACATCTATCACACTTATAAGTCTTCTGATCCTCATAAAAACGGAGCAAGGACCCTTACTTGGGGCTCTTGTCTTCTCCTGGACATTAGCGTCTCTTGCATTTTAATTCTGCATCCACTCTCTTGCTGGACAGGCGAGAATTCCAGACCCAGCATCTATGACAAAAAAGAACAGAGCAAGTTTAATAGTGGTATGTATAGCATGATCCTATACTTTGGGGGAAACAAATCTAAACTTGCATATGTAAGTATAAACCTAAAAATTCCTAGAAGCCTACAGACCAAAATGTTGACAGTGCTTACAAAGATATGGTAGATACTTGCAAATGAGCCTAGTGGGACTGAAAAAAAATGAATTTTACATATTACTTTGAAAAAGGAACAGCAATTTTTTTTTACTTTGTGTTTTTTGATGTTTTTTGAAACTTGTTGCTTATATAATTGCATAATTGCATAACAGGGAGAGACTTAATATTTAGCTATTAACATTGAATTGAGATTGAAAGAGAAAGGAGTTGAGGCCCCACCCAAGTCTCAACATAATGATTAAATGTCCAAGAGGAAAACCAGTTCATTCCTACTGAAGATCTGATTTGTTAAAAGTTGATAAAAGCGGACTTGTAAATTGTGAAAAAAAATAATTTCAATTCTGCTTGTTGTACTATATGGTTAATGTTGACAAGATTTCAAAAAAAAATATGTAACAAAGGATTTCTTTGTTTTTAATTTTATTAAATGTATATTTATTTTTGAGAGAGAAAGAGAGAGTGTGTGAGAGGAGGAGGGGCAGAGAGAGAAGGAGACAGAGAATCAAAAGCAGGCTCCTCACTGTCAGTGCAGAGTCTGACGTGGGGCTTGAATTCACGAACCTTGAGATTATGACCTGAGTGGAAACCAAGAGTCAGATGCTGAACCAACTTGAGCAGAAACCAAGAATGAGATGCTTAACCAACTGGGCCACCCAGGGGCTCCTAGCATAGGATTTCTAATTAACACAGAAATGTGGAAGATTGGAACATACTTTACCTATTCTTCCTTTCTACAACTCCACAATGACAGTAAAGGATTACAGACACACACACACACACACACACACACACACACACACACACACGTGGTGAGAGAGAAGAAGAGGGGAGAAGGAGATACATGCAGAGTTGGAGAGAGAGGAGGAGAGAGAGCACAGGGACAATAGGAAAGAAGACAGCAGTATAATTTTAGCAGCTGGATGATTAATGGATAAATGGGGACCAACTCCACAGACCACAGGAAGCTGAAATCTAAGCCCACTAGGGCTAAATCTAAGAAGCATATCAACCCATGCCAAGGATTTAAAAAAAAAATGCTCAGGAACTGACTCCGACAAGTACTTCAGAATATAGGAGAACAGGTAGGGAAGAAAACAAGAGGGTTGGTTGAAAATCCACACAGGATGTAGATGGTAACCCAGGTCCTTTCCCCAGCTGGACAACTGCCTCTTCGTGAAGCTGGCAGAAAATCCAAGGTTTATTCTAAGGAGATGTCAAACCAGAGGTCTCTGGACTTAGGGCATTCAGCAGAAGGAATGAAGGCTACCATATCAAACACAGAACTGAATGAAAGCCTCTTTTCTAAACATCCTCTTCCATGGCTCAGCTCTTAGGATGCTGGCAGCCACATTTAAGGACAGGATATTAGAGGAGTCCTCTCGGAGGAAAGTGATCAGCTGAAGAGAAAAATGAGGAAAAAAATAAAATGTTGACACTTGGGAGTCCCTGTGTTCTTCTCAATTATCCTTCAGCGAAGCCCAGTCTTTAAGAAGCCCTACTCTGTCTCACACTATTTAAGGCCTCTTTCTTAAATAGGAGCCAAAATAAGAATGATGAGAGATTTGAGGGAGGGCAACTTTTAACATCAGAGAGACCAAAATAAATAGAAAAGGTAACACAGACAAAAGAAACAACATAAGAAGCAGAAGAAAAACAAACAGTAATTCTCTTCAGGGAAATAAGAAAAAACATTACACACACACACACACACACACACACACACACACATTAGATCACCTAGAAATTTTAAAATACTATACCAGAAATTCAGAAATTACAATTCTGAAATAAAAATTTAGAATGCCCTCATGACAGGTATAGAGAAACCTAGCAAATGAAAAAAAAAAGAAATAATTTCAGGGAAAATGTTTATGTGGATAAAATCATGTAAACTCAAATACTGATCTATCAAAACAATATTATATGTTTATATATATGGGTGGATGAAAGAGAAGTCTGTATCTGGGGAAGTTATGATTATCTTCAACAGTGAGGATAGCCCAGGTAATATGTAAAACACAAAATTAGGGGTTCCTGGGCAGCTCAGTCTGTTAAGCATCTGACCTGGCTTCTGCTGAGGTCATGATCTCACAGTTTCGTGGGTTCAAGCCCCACATCAGGCTCCGTGCCGACAGTGCGGAGCCTGCTTGGGGTTTTCTGTCTCCCTCTCTCTCTGCACCTTCCCCACTTGTGCTGTCTCTGTCGCTCTCAAAATAAATGAATAAACTTTAATAAAATAAAATACAAATTTAAAAAACAGTATAATCAACTCGTTCATTAGAAAGCTATGGTAGATATTTGTCATTTCTTGTGCTGTCCAGCTCCTTTTGAATGACATCTTACTATCTTTGGGAAATTTATTGTCATTTGAGCCCTGTATCCCCAAAATGAACCCCAAATTCTGTTCCAGTGTCCTTGGCGGCTGGCACAGCTATATGTGACCTGGCCTCCACTACCAGGCTCGCTCCCGTGAGAGTCTGACTTGGAAGTGGACACCTTGAGGAAGGCGCCCCATGTGGAAACCATTTGGCTGGTGAGGGCATGGCAGAATCATGCAGCTCTGGAGGGCGGCCACAAGGTTGTATTTCAGAGCGGCACCTGCGCCAGTGGGGCAAGCAGTGTTGAACATTTTCGTTTCTTAGGGCAGCCTGTCACATGCCTTTAACCATTGCTCCTAGAAGCTTGGCACCCCCATGAGCTACCCAACTGACTGAGTCCGTCTGTCCTCTGTGAGTAACAACCCTGGGAACTGCAGAAGCAAATAGAGAAGAAAAGCCCAAGAACTTGGAATGGTTGCCTTCTGGAGTGGTAAATCAAGAGTGGGAAGAGGTGGACAAGGAGACTATTGTTTTTTATTATAAGCCTTTGTTTTCCTGTTGGGCTTTCTAACCATGACTATTACAATTTCTAACCATGTACATGGGTGAGTTTGATAAGCGTTAAAATTGAAACAACAAGAAAGAAAACAGACAATAAGAACTATCTTTTGGAGAGTGTAAATGCGCTACACAATGTTACCTCTCGCTTGTTAGTCTGTGGGAGACGTTACTTGTTGATAACAGCTCTATTTCCCTCCAGGGCCTGGAAACAGACTCACAAACCTTCCTGATATCTATTTCTAGGTATAATGAAGCTGGGTCTTTGGATGAAAACTATTTGCCACTCTTGGCCTAAGAGGAAATACTCAATCTCAGGACTTGCATTCCTGAACTTAAGTGAAAATAAGACCAGAATATGTTTTATGGTATACTAAATCAGAACGTATGTCTTGGTATACCTAATTCTGACAAATAACCTTAATTAAGAGATGTATGTCACCACTATAGAACTCTATTATTCCAGTGAAATTGCTACAGTTGAAAAAAAACCCATTTAGGTTTCTGACCATGAACATGAAGATAAACTTGGAAACTTTACAGCACTATGATTAATAGAATTTTATTACTTCAGAGTTTTCAGGGTGGTGCAAATCTCCTCACTAGCAATACTGGCATAACACTATAGAAGAAAAAAATGTTTCTTCAAGTCAACATGTAGTTAATTCACATTTGGAGATAAGAATACCGTGACAACATGACAATTTAATGAATTTTGAACAGCTTTAGAAAGGGGATTATTAAAAGAAAAAGAAAAGAAGTGTTTTGTGGTAGAAAAACAGCACACCAGAATTATCTGGACAATTTTTAACAGTCATTTGCAAGGACTTATTTTTCCCTTCTTTTATCATAATTTCCTTCCTTCCTCCCTCCCTCCCTTCCTTCCTTCCTCTCTTTCTTTCTTTTAATTTCATTTTTACTACTACAGTGGTTGTATTATTTGCCTATGATGAAAATGAGATTCTGTACAAGATTCAAGAAGCATACTTAAATCCATCATTAAAAATCTCCAGGCATTTTTCAGTGGCACCTTTATATTACTTGGAATTTGGCTGTATTTGCTTTACCTTTATATTAATCACATGGCTAGTATGCCAGGGCAAACTTGAATTCTGTGGCCAACAAAGTCTCAGAGGAGGTTGTATCTCTGAAGAGGAAGACCTAACAGTGCATGGTAAATGAGATATGGAATAATATGCATAATGGTTTAATGTTACCTAGTCCCCAGAATCTGCCAAACCAGTGGAGTGATTTTGGGCAAGGCACTTAACTTCTGAATCTTATTTCTCTCATCTGTGAAATGCAATGATTGGGTTTAATGATCTCTAGGGTGATTCCCTGCACACAAATCCCTTAGTGGTGACATCCATGGTTTACATCTTTAGGATTCCTGTGGATGAGCATTTAAACATAGCTTTCAATGTTTATGTAGTTATGTAGGTAGGGTAGTCTGTATTGTCTTAGGGAAACAAAAAAGCATGACCAGTATTAAGAACAATGCTAGGGGCGCCTAGGTGGCGCAGTCGGTTAAGCGTCCGACTTCAGCCAGGTCACGATCTCGCAGTCCGTGAGTTCGAGCCCCGCGTCAGGCTCTGGGCTGATGGCTCAGAGCCTGGAGCCTGCTTCCGATTCTGTGTCTCCCTCTCTCTCTGCCCCTCCCCTGTTCATGCTCTGTCTCTCTCTGTCCCAAAAATAAATAAACGTTGAAAAAAAAAAAAAAGAACAATGCTAAGACTGACTTATTTCACTTAGCACAGTACCCTATAGGTCAATCTATGTTGTCTCAAATAACACAATCTTATCTTTTTTATGGCTGTGTAATATTACACACACACACACACACACACACACACACACACACCCCATATTTTCCTCATCCATTCATCTATTGCTGGATGCTTAGGTTGCTTCCATGTCTGGACTATTGTAAATAATGCTGCAATAAACAGCCATAAACAGGGATGCATATATCTTTTTGAATTAGTGTTTTTGTATGTCTCTGGGTAAATACCCAGTAGTAGAATTATTTGCTGAATCATATGGTATTTCTATTTTTAATTTTTTGAGGAACCTCCATACTGTTTTCTGTAGTGGCTTTACCAATTTACGTTCCCACCAACGATGCATGAGGGTTCCTTTTTCTCCACATCCTCACCAACACTTGTTATTTCTTGTCATTTTGATTTTAGCCATTCTGACTTATGATGATATCTCATTATGGTTTTGAATCATTAAGTTATACACCTGAAACTAGTGTAACATTGTGTGTCAACTGTGCTCAAATTAGAAAAAAAAAAGTTACTAGGGGCACCGAGGTGGCTTAGTCGGTTAAGCATCCAGCTTTTGACTTCAGCTTGGGTCATGATCTCACAGTTTGCGGGTTTGAGCCCCATACCAGGTTCTGTGCTGGCAATGTGGAGCCTGCTTGGGATTCTCTCTTTCCCTCTCTCTCTCTCTGTCCCTCCCCTGCTCGTGTGCTTTGTCTCTCTCTACAAATAAATAAATAAATTTAAAAAGTAAAAAAAAAAAATGAAAGGATACTAAATTAAAACAAAATAAATGAAAAAGAACACGAAGACAAGTATAGTGTAGGTACATAGGGATTCATTTGGGTAGTTTAAGGTTGGTATGATTATGTTTAATTGGGAAAAGGTATTAAAAAGCTGAGCATCATTCAGAAAATAGCTCTGTGTGGACTACCTGTGTAATGAATAAAGTTCCCCACCAAAAGGAAACAGTGAAACCCCTGAAGGCACAAAGTGACCTATATATGTTTTTATTTGTTTGTTTATGGACAGTGTATAAAAAGGAATAATATACTTCTGTGGTAAGGAGACTTATCTTGTTTAGGTTGGATATAGGTGTCAATTCACATCATAGTCTTAGGCCCATCTCACAAATTTAGACAAATTAATTCTTTTTCTTTTTTTTTTTTTTTTTTTGGTTCATCGGTTAAATTTTGTTTTGTTTTGTTTCTTGTTTTGCTTTTTGTTTGTTATTTTGGAGAGAGAGACAGGAAGCATAACCTGGAGAGAGGGGCAGGGGGAGAGAGAGAAAGAATCCCAGGCAGGCTCCACGGACTGAGCATGGAACCCATCATGGGGCTCGGTTCCACAACCCTGGGATCATGACCTGAGCTGAAATTAAGAGTTGGTTGTTCAACCGACTGAGAAACACAGGTGCCCCCATCAATTAAATTTTGGAGTCTTAATGATTACTGTTTAGTACTGTATAAAAGAACAGACTTCAGCAGAATGGTTAGGGCACAAAGACTCTAGAGTCAGACAGAACTGGATTTGAATCCCAGCTCCATGACCTACTTCCTGTGTGTCCTTGGGAAAATAAAATTCTCTGTGCTCAGTTTCCTCATCTGTGAGAAGAGATCATGCAGTGATAGAAGTCTTCCCTTCTTTTGCCTTCTTAGCAGTTTTTCACCTTCTTTTGGAACTCCTCTTTTTTGTAGGGACCCTCATTCCATGTGGTTAGTTCACGTAGAGGCTGAACCCATTCTGTCCTATCCACATGGCTGGGTATAACTTGAACCTGGCTAACCATATTACCCTTCTCCCTAATCAATATCAACTGCAGGGATAAGCAGAAGACCCAAAGCAGCCAATCAGACAATTGTCTGAGATTTCACCTCCAGAGATGTAGGGCAGATGCTCCCTTGCTGTTTGGGTTGCTAATGGCACAATACAAGTTTGGGTCTGTTGATGTCCACCATAATAGCTGTATGAAGAGAAACTTCCAGAGACACAGAGGTAGGGATAAGGATGGGATATAGAGGCCATCATCAGATCTTGGCTTCATGTGACCAGTCAAGGGTACTAGACAGGTAAGAAATGGCTCCCAGGAGCACAACAGTAATGTGGATGGTAGGGCACAGAGTGGAAGACAGATGGCATGAAGGGCAGGTGTGGAAGAAATGGAAGAAAGGGCCATCAGTTGGTATTCAATTTGCCTGCACACACGACAGCAGAAAAACCAATGCCTTGAACAAGATCGCGGTTTATTTCTGTCTTACATAACATACCCTGAAGATAGGCAGCCAGAGACTGGTGAGGATCCCTGGCTTTCCGAGCACAAGTCTCCTTCCAGGTCACTCACTATATAGATCTCATTGATATTTGCACAAGATGGCTGTGGAGCTCAAGCCATTGAGTTGGTGTTCCAGGCCGCAGGTTGATGGAAGGAGTCTAAGGAGGGCTCTTTTATGTCTTGTTGTCTAAAATGCAGTCATTTGTTCACACCTAGCTGCAAGGAAGATTGGAAACTGTGTACTTTGGTGGGCAGCAATGTGTAATGTGTCTAGCTAAAACCCAGCATTATATTACCAAAGAGGAGATAAACTGGATATTGGAGAAGAAATTAGCAGTCCTGGACGCACTGCTGGAGAGACGAAGCAGCAGGACAGGGATGAGCTGAGGACAAAGCGGTCTGTCATTGCTCAAAGGGAGGAAGTGAGAACAACTTGACATGTACAGGCAACAACAATCACAAAGACAAGACCACACTCACACATCCAATTGCGTATTTTCTGTGTTGCATGAAGATCTGTGTGCATATACAGATGTGCACATGCACACACATACGCTTATGCACACACACCGCACAATGGATCATAAATACTGTACTACAGTTCTAAAGAGTTAGGTCACAGAGATCAATAATAATAAATATGAAGCAGCCCTGTCAGTTCTAAAATTCAGATGACTCAGCTTTCTCTTTAATAATTATAAAACCAGAAACATCCTTATAAATATTTTTATTTTATTTTTATTTTTTTAAGTTTGTTAATTTATTTTGGGAAAGAGAGACTGAGCACGGGGGTGGGGTGGGGGGAGAGGGGTGGGGGGGTGGAGAGAGAGAGAGAGAGAGAGAGAGAGAGAGAGAGAGAGAA
>NW_024412411.1:21458708-21459651 GCF_014898765.1 Herpailurus yagouaroundi | reverse complement strand
GTCTCTGGGTAAATACCCAGTAGTAGAATTATTTGCTGAATCATATGGTATTTCTATTTTTAATTTTTTGAGGAACCTCCATACTGTTTTCTGTAGTGGCTTTACCAATTTACGTTCCCACCAACGATGCATGAGGGTTCCTTTTTCTCCACATCCTCACCAACACTTGTTATTTCTTGTCATTTTGATTTTAGCCATTCTGACTTATGATGATATCTCATTATGGTTTTGAATCATTAAGTTATACACCTGAAACTAGTGTAACATTGTGTGTCAACTGTGCTCAAATTAGAAAAAAAAAAAGTTACTAGGGGCACCGAGGTGGCTTAGTCGGTTAAGCATCCAGCTTTTGACTTCAGCTTGGGTCATGATCTCACAGTTTGCGGGTTTGAGCCCCATACCAGGTTCTGTGCTGGCAATGTGGAGCCTGCTTGGGATTCTCTCTTTCCCTCTCTCTCTCTGTCCCTCCCCTGCTCGTGTGCTTTGTCTCTCTCTACAAATAAATAAATAAATTTAAAAAGTAAAAAAAAAAAAATGAAAGGATACTAAATTAAAACAAAATAAATGAAAAAGAACACGAAGACAAGTATAGTGTAGGTACATAGGGATTCATTTGGGTAGTTTAAGGTTGGTATGATTATGTTTAATTGGGAAAAGGTATTAAAAAGCTGAGCATCATTCAGAAAATAGCTCTGTGTGGACTACCTGTGTAATGAATAAAGTTCCCCACCAAAAGGAAACAGTGAAACCCCTGAAGGCACAAAGTGACCTATATATGTTTTTATTTGTTTGTTTATGGACAGTGTATAAAAAGGAATAATATACTTCTGTGGTAAGGAGACTTATCTTGTTTAGGTTGGATATAGGTGGCAATTCACATCATAGTCTTAGGCCCGTCTCACAAATTTAGACAAATTAATTCTTTTTCTTTTTTTTTTTTTTT
>NW_024412411.1:21428154-21458608 GCF_014898765.1 Herpailurus yagouaroundi | reverse complement strand
GGCAGGGGGAGAGAGAGAAAGAATCCCAGGCAGGCTCCACGGACTGAGCATGGAACCCATCATGGGGCTCGGTTCCACAACCCTGGGATCATGACCTGAGCTGAAATTAAGAGTTGGTTGTTCAACCGACTGAGAAACACAGGTGCCCCCATCAATTAAATTTTGGAGTCTTAATGATTACTGTTTAGTACTGTATAAAAGAACATACTTCAGCAGAATGGTTAGGGCACAAAGACTCTAGAGTCAGACAGAACTGGATTTGAATCCCAGCTCCATGACCTACTTCCTGTGTGTCCTTGGGAAAATAAAATTCTCTGTGCTCAGTTTCCTCATCTGTGAGAAGAGATCATGCAGTGATAGAAGTCTTCCCTTCTTTTGCCTTCTTAGCAGTTTTTCACCTTCTTTTGGAACTCCTCTTTTTTGTAGGGACCCTCATTCCATGTGGTTAGTTCACGTAGAGGCTGAACCCATTCTGTCCTATCCACATGGCTGGGTATAACTTGAACCTGGCTAACCATATTACCCTTCTCCCTAATCAATATCAACTTCAGGGATAAGCAGAAGACCCAAAGCAGCCAATCAGACAATTGTCTGAGATTTCACCTCCAGAGATGTAGGGCAGATGCTCCCTTGCTGTTTGGGTTGCTAATGGCACAATACAAGTTTGGGTCTGTTGATGTCCACCATAATAGCTGTATGAAGAGAAACTTCCAGAGACACAGAGGTAGGGATAAGGATGGGATATAGAGGCCATCATCAGATCTTGGCTTCATGTGACCAGTCAAGGGTACTAGACAGGTAAGAAATGGCTCCCAGGAGCACAACAGTAATGTGGATGGTAGGGCACAGAGTGGAAGACAGATGGCATGAAGGGCAGGTGTGGAAGAAATGGAAGAAAGGGCCATCAGTTGGTATTCAACTTGCCTGCACACACGACAGCAGAAAAACCAATGCCTTGAACAAGATCGCGGTTTATTTCTGTCTTACATAACATACCCTGAAGATAGGCAGCCAGAGACTGGTGAGGATCCCTGGCTTTCCGAGCACAAGTCTCCTTCCAGGTCACTCACTATATAGATCTCATTGATATTTGCACAAGATGGCTGTGGAGCTCAAGCCATTGAGTTGGTGTTCCAGGCAGCAGGTTGATGGAAGGAGTCTAAGGAGGGTTCTTTTATGTCTTGTTGTCTAAAATGCAGTCATTTGTTCACACCTAGCTGCAAGGAAGATTGGAAACTGTGTACTTTGGTGGGCAGCAATGTGTAATGTGTCTAGCTAAAACCCAGCATTATATTACCAAAGAGGAGATAAACTGGATATTGAGAAGAAATTAGCAGTCCTGGACGCACTGCTGGAGAGACGAAGCAGCAGGGCAGGGATGAGCTGAGGACAAAGCGGTCTGTCATTGCTCAAAGGGAGGAAGTGAGAACAACTTGACATGTACAGGCAACAACAATCACAAAGACAAGACCACACTCACGCATCCAATTGCGTATTTTCTGTGTTGCATGAAGATCTGTGTACATATACAGATGTGCACATGCACACACATACGCTTATGCACACACACCGCACAATGGATCATAAATACTGTACTACAGTTCTAAAGAGTTAGGTCACAGAGATCAATAATAATAAATATGAAGCAGCCCTGTCAGTTCTAAAATTCAGATGACTCAGCTTTCTCTTTAATAATTATAAAACCAGAAACATCCTTATAAATATTTTTATTTTATTTTTATTTTTTTAAGTTTGTTAATTTATTTTGGGAAAGAGAGACTGAGCACGGGGGTGGGGTGGGGGGAGAGGGGTGGGGGGGGGGAGAGAGAGAGAGAGAGAGAGAGAGAGAGAATCCGAAGCAGGCTCCGCAAGGAGCCCTGTGTGGGGCTCAAACCCACAAATATGTGACATCGTGACCTGGGCAAAAATCAAGAGTTGGATGCTTAACCGACTGAGGCCCTCCAGGCGCTCCTCCTTATAAATATTTTTAAACATGAACTCCTGAGCTATGCTCCCACAAAAGTTTTTAAGCTCAGGGGAACTCTGAATATTCTATGATGCCAAAGGATGTTTGGAGATTTGGGAATTTTTAAGAGCTAAGATTTAAGTGTTTTGAGGTGATAGTCAAGCTAAGTATAGCCATTAAATCACTGTTTTGGACATGGTGTGGATCTGTCAGTCAGAGACTGGTTTTCAGATGCCCAGGAGAACAGGTCATTAAAATAAATATTCCAGGGGGTTTTAGCATCAGCAAAGAACAAACTTATGGAATCTATGACACTGTTAGATTTCCATCTGTTGCAGGAGCCCCTGACGATACATGTGGGGCTATCCAGGCACTATTTCAAAATGATGTGAGTTGTAGTGACTGTTAATCATCTGCGGACTCACTGTGCAAGGGGGACACACGCCAGGTGCAGTACAGCAGATGCAGTTCCCAATTTACCAGGATCATGTCACAATTCATTTACATTATGGCAGTCTGGTGTTCAAAATCTGCTCGAACCTAGACAAACATATGCTGGATGACTGCTAGGTAAGCATGTTTCTCAGGGTAATATATTATACCTAGCAGGTTGCTGGGTAAATTAATGTATTCCTGATCTGCAAGAATCATTTGGAATTGTCTCTGGACATCTATGTCAAAACCTTAAAGTGCCAGAGGATCCATGAGGTTGAAACTCACAGGCTTGCCAGGATCACGACGGAGCATTCCGCATTTGATGCTAATATATTGTAAAGTATGTGCTAATGAATTACAAATGGTGACACACAGTCTGTGCACGTTGTCATATTAATTCAAGATTTCAGAATTTCAAAATACACTTTCAATACGACTCAAGTGTATAAATATTAAGGAGGCATTAACCTTTATCACAATGATTTTTCTTATGTTAAAAAGATCAAAATTTAACATAACAGGGCACCCAATTGGACTTTGCTGTAAAGTGGTTGATGAGAAGAACAGGATCTGTCCCAAAATTATTCATGTAAAAACTACGAAACGTTTCATTTACATTTCTTTGGGAATAGTAGGAGTGGGGATGAGAGCTGGGGGAGGAGGAATATTCTGAGTCGTGAGAAAAGAGTAAATCGAAGGATGTCAGTTCTTTAATTAACATGCTGTTTGTCATCTTCTAGCCCAGAGAATAACAAAACCCTGCAGGCACCAAATAAAATGAGCCTTAGAGACGTTTCTCATCCTAGGCAACCTACAGAGTTTGTGTCAATTTAGAGTCACTGATGCAAACACTTTGTTCAAATACCTCATTTGTGTTCTAGCTGCATGGCATCGGCAAGAATGTTTTCAAGGTCAAATGGATATTTTGATAAGTCAGACTGTGGGATTCCACGAACCAGCCTCCTCGAGGCTGATCAAGGACTTGGGTGAAGCAAATTGGAGCTTAAACTCGAGTCCTCAGACCAGTGATATCTTACACAGCTATCAATTGCCTTCCCAAAAAAAGAAAAAAAAAAAAAAAAAGCACTTTCTCTCTGGCAGGATTTGCAACTGAAGTCAATCAGTTCCAGCCTCAGGGAAGCCCAGACCAGAAGAAAATAAAATAGTAAAATGACTTATTTTTGCCTTACCTTGTCAGAATCTTCAATTTGGAAGCAAAGGTTTGGGACAGCTTCATGACCACTGCGACATTCCCGGTATCATTAGGGCAGCAATCACATCGAACTTGCTTAGGGCCATGTCCCCATTTTCTGGTCCAGTGCCTGCACATAGAAAGGGTTCTCAGTAAATATTTGTTGGACAAAAAATAAATATCAAGAGTCACATACTTAAAACTACCTCTTCAAATTAACTTAGAAAACATCCCCAGGACTATTAAGCAGTAATCAAAATCTTGTATTTTATTACGCCCCATGTCCCAGAAACTTCTTCAGGGACTTGTGAATTTCTAAAATGCTAAGTTTCATTTTTTTAAAAAAGAATCTCTGCTTGTGTTTCTGGACTTATATGCAGACAAATAATTGAGGTATTTATCAACCCTGGACAGTAGAAAATGAGTCCAAATTGTAGGAGCTTCAGTATTAAAACAAAGAAGATGGACTCTGTGGGGGAATAATATAAATTGTGGGACATTTTATGTTGGACGGAAAAAATTGTGTGTCGTTTTAAATTGTGATTACATAAACAAGTCTAATGGCGTACCACTTCATGGAAGAATAATACATTTTACCCAACATTTTCATCTCCATTTGGAAGGAAGTCCCTTCATGAAACTAAGCTACACAGTAACCACTAGGGGGCACCATTAGTGCGATCATAGCACTGGGAGGGGTCTCTGTTTTCTATCATACTGGGTAATACTGTGGTTTGGGCACCTTAAGTTGAACTCTGATTGGAGTTCCCATGGATTTATTTGGGAAAGAGTGGGGAGAGTGAGTGATGGTAAGTACTGCCATCACCAATCAAATCGGTTTCATTTTTCCCAGTTTATAATTCCAAAGGATATGTCAAGTCATTTGCTGGAGCACCTCCTAAATTTTAAGTGTTTAATACTTAATTTGTAAATGGTTGCTTTGGCACTGACTGCTACTTATTGCCCAAAATGTTATATAAATGAGCCAAAGATGGTCTGTGGGTATTGACCCCTAGGTTGTTTATTACTTCTCTGTAGATTGAGATCTATCAGTTCAAAAACTTACTTGCATCCCATCAAAATTTTACACATCCAGTTATTTAAAAAAATAGTCCAGACAAGCAGATTTTTAACCATTTAGAGCCTTAACTGCTTTGCATACCTAGTGCAATCTGACCCCCCCATCTGCTGGCCATTGATAAGGTAGAACCTTCTGGTTGTAAGCTGCTATGGCCCTTCAGAGGTCTCTGACCCAAAGACGTATCACCTGGTCACATAAGGCCCCTCTCCAATCCTCTCCTTCCCTGGGAGTCCCTCTGGACGTTCTCCTGCAGTGAGGGACTTCTCTTCTTGTGCAGCCCTGTCCAAGCACTGTCCATGTGAGGACACAGCAAGAAGATACTGTCTATGAACCAGGCAGCGGGCTCTTACCAGACACCAAATCTTCCCATGCCCTGATCTTGGACTTCTTAGACTTCAGTACTGTGAGAAATAAATGTTTGTGGTTTAAGCCACCCACCTATGGCATTTTTGTTACAGCAGACAATGGTCACCATAGAACAGACTAAGACAATAGTCATCATAGAAAAAAGATCACAGCCATGGCTTGGAGAAGTGGGAGCATGAGGGATCCCCGAGGCACAGCGAACAGTCCGGTTGATTGAAATCATACAATACATCCAGGCAAAGATTGAGAGAAAAGTTTGAAAAGTGTGTTTGGGTCACATTTAGAAGGCTCTTGAACACCTGGGCCCCGAATGCTATTGATTTTGGTTGACAATGGGGGGTCCCTGAAGGCTCTTGAGTGAGACAGCGATGCTATGGGAGTTGTGTGCCTGTAAGATTTATCTGGAAATAGCGTGAGGTCTGGGCTGAAGAAAGGAAAGACAGGAGATTAAAAAGATACCACTTCAGGGGCTTTGCAGTAATCCAGCAAGATAATGAAAGTCTGAACGAAAGTCGTGGAAGGGAAGATGCCAGAGACATTCAGAGGATATTGATCATTTCTCCAACCACAATACAGACGATGCCAACCTAAGTATCTCATTCCTGTCTATTTTTATCATTGATGTTATAGGTAGCTAGAAGCAAAGTGGCCTTGATTATAGCATCATCATACTTCTTCACACAGAACACATCAAAATACTCACACAGAGATCCTGAGCTTCCCAGAAATACATAGCATGCATAGGGGATTTACCAAACTGATAGAATTAAACGCTAGAATAGAATAAAAACAAAACGGTTAACTAAAGAGCCTTTATTGGCTGGAAACAGCTACTTCCCCTAAAGACACTTATTTAATTAAGAATGAAGTTCGTAAGTTCATGTGTTGATTTGGTATCTTTCTATAAAATAGATTGCATTTTTTTCCAAAATACCCATTAGTCTCATAAGGTAATAAGTTAAAAAATTTCGTTGAAAAGGAAATAAGCATACTGGACTTTTTCAATGTATGTGAAGCAATTATCTTGAATTAATAGTAATTGCCCAGGTGCTGCTAAAAGTGCCCAGGTAACTGCAACATTAAAACTGCAGTCATGGGGCACCTGGGTGGCCCAGTTGGTTAAGCGTCCGATTTCAGCTCAGGTCATGATCTCACGGTTCGTGAGTTTGAGCCCCGCATTGGCTCTGTGCTGACAGCTTGGAGTCTGGAGCCTGCTTCAGATTGTGTCTCCCTCCCTCTCTGCCCCTCCCCTGCTCACACTCTGTCTCTCAAAAATGAATAAACATTTTTTTAAAATGCAGTCACAAAGAGAATGGTTTCAAAAATTACTTTAAAAAGCTTTGCCTATAAGGGGTGCCTGGGTGGTGGCTCAGTCGGTTAAGCATCCGACTTCGGCTCAGGTCATGATCTCGTGGTCCATGGGTTCAAGCCCCGCGTGGGGCTCTGTGCTGACAGCTCAGAGCCTGGAGCCTGTTTCAGATTCTGTGTCTCCCTCTTTCTCTGACCCTCCCCTGTTCATGCTCTCTCTCTGTCTCAAAAATAAATAAATGTTAAAAAAAATTTTTTTAAAAAAAAGCTTTGCCTATAGTCTCAGTGGGGTATCTTATTTTTAAATTAAAAAATTTTTAATATTTATTTATTTTTGAGAGAGAGAGAGACAGAGCACGAGCAGGGGAGGGGCAGAGAGAGAGGGAGACACAGAATCTGAAGCAGGTGCCAGGCTCTGAGCTGTCAGCACAGAGCCTGATGTGGGGCTTGAACTCACGAGTTGTGAATTCATGACCTGAGCCAAAGTCAGATGCTTAACCCACTGAGCCACCCAGGCACTCCTCAGTGGGATGTTTTGCCTCTTTGGAATTCCTTTACCTTTTCCCCTTCTCCCCAAATTTAGAGGAGCCCTTTGGTTCCCGGAAAATGACTTCTACCCCTCGTTCTAAGGAAGAAACAAATGACTATACTATGCCAGTTAATGTTCCCCATCACCCCCATGTTTCCATTTGTTTTCCATCTCCAAATGTTTTCAACTATCAAATGTTTTCCATTATCAAATATTTCCACAGTGAGTGGTTCAAGACTTATAACCTGACGTAGGGAATTTATAGATGATCACTATCTTTTGCTTGCTAATAACAGAAACTCTGACTCCAATCAGCTAAAATAATAAGGACCCTTATTGTCTCTTACAGCAAGAAGTTTAAAGGTAGAGCAATCCAAGCCATGCACTCTAAGGGCTCCAGGTCTCAGCTTTGCTTCCTCAATGGCTGGGTATTGTTCTTAGGATGTTTTTCTCATGACCACAAGAAGGCTGCCAGCAACCACTAGGATGACACCCTTCCCAGGTGAAATAGAGATGAAAGCATCTTGCCCTGTGGTGTAACAGGGGACTAATTCAGTATATATATTCATGCTGAACCACTAATAGACCAGGAGAATATTTTTCTAGTTGGCTTAGGGCTGGTTGGAATCCACACAAGGAGCTAAAAATGGGATGGATATCATTCAAAAGAAGGTTTTCTGAGGAAGGCAGAAGTTAGAGGTGGGGAGGCACAAATGCTGGTGCGAAAAGATGTTGAAATGCATGTGTCCGCTGAAGTGATCAGCGAGATGTAAAACAGATAAATCTGTAGAAATGTCAAAGTAGGTGGCAGTGATGTCCGGGAACTGATGAGGTGAATCACTCCTACCAAGGACTTAAAATGGTAGAGGGTGGAGATTAAGAGAGGATTTGGTGGGAAGGATTTGGAAGAAAGATGCTGGTGTGCTGTGAATCTTGAGCACCCCGTCCTAAGGGGAAAGGGTGTGAATGTTTCCCGTGGCAGGGATGTGGGCCCTAAGTGTGAACTCGAGTCAGTGGGAGAACCGTTTTTCGATCTTTACTGTTAGGGACATTGAAGGGACGATGAGACTTCAGCAGTCAAGTTTAGAGAGCATGTAAAATGTTGAATTCACACTGTGTTTGCCTTCTAAAGTGACATTGGAACTTTGTAATAGTTAAGAGAGACCCCCAAATCATGGGCTCTCCAGGAGTATTCATCCTGGAAACTTGGCCATGATCTGCATGAGCGCAAGGAGTATACCGTGCCTTGTCTTTCAATAACCAGGACGTGAGTAAGTAACCAGACGCTGGGAGCTCTGCTACAGCTGACTCAAACAACAAAAACAAAACAAAAAAAAAAAACCCCAAACAAAACAACAACAACAAAAGAAACGAAGACCAAAAAAACAAAAAACAAAAAACCAACCCAAAACAACAACGACAAAAACACACATGCTTTGGCAACTATGCTTGCCAATCGTGCACTCTTGTGCGTGAAGTTCGCTTCCTCCTTGAATCTGGCCTGGGGCCGTCTGCCTGATGGAATCTATGGGGTCTGGGTGTGTAGTCTCAGCTCCCCAGGCTCAAGCATGTAGCAGGCACCGTCCTTTCAGGAGTTGGCGTGGAATTGAGCAAGCCAGCGCCCAATGTCTGCCACCGTCCCTACACCACACGCCTGGCAGCTTATATCCTGAGTAGATTCACTCCATAAATGTGTTTATTCCAGAGATAGGATTCATAAAAAATCGATTCATGGCCTCACCAAACACTGAAATCCAACTACTCCGTTATCTCCCAGGAGTGAGATCCCTCTGTCTCCTGCTAAGCGGCCATTTTCCCCCCGGCCACCTCCCCTTTCTTTAAGCAATGAAGCTTCTCCCAGAGGTCTCGCCCTCACCAGAGCCTGTTCATATCTTACTCAAACTTTGGGGTCTCCCTCCAGTGCTGCCTCCCCAAGGTGCCTTTCTGTAGCTTTCCTCTGAGTTCCCTCTTCTCTGCAATCTCTAGCATTTCCTGTCCAGAACGCTATTTTTCCATGGAACTGTATAAGCGTTGGCTTTGTTTGCTAATTTCTTCCTTCATCCATTCAACCAATGTCTAAGGAGTCCGTACAAGGAGGTATGCTGGGTGCCAGGTGGTAAACAAGACAGTTGTCCCTGTCTTTCTAAGGCTTACAGACGAGGATGGAGGAGACAAACAGTAAACAGAAACAAACATGTGAATATAGAATCACAGATTGCAATAAGAGCCGTGAGAGAAAATGTCAGCTATAAAATATCAGATGTGTTGAAAGAGTAAGTCAGGGGTCTATCTTAAATGGGGTGGTCGGAGAAGGTGCTTCTGAACAAGTAAAAACTAAAACAGGAAGTAAAGTAGGGGTGAGCCAGGTGAACAGTGGGAAGAAAAACATTGCAGGCAGAAGGGATCATATGTTTAAAGGCCTGGAGTCAGGAAAGAGATCAAAGCCTTTCAGCAACTGAGAGGACGGTATGTTTGGGACATGTGGCAGGGGGCAGGTGAGACACGGTTAGAAATATAGGCAGATTGCATGGGGCCTAACGGGCTGGATTAACAACTTTGGGTTTAAAGGTAAGGATATTGGAAGATTTTGGAAGGATTTATAGCACAGCAGTACTATGACCCAATTAATGTTTTAAAAGAATGCCCTAGTTCCTCAGTGGAAAATGGATTGCAGAAGAGCAAGGGTAGAAGAAAAGAAACCAGCTAGGGAACAATTACAAAAGCCCAGACCAGAAGTCACTGTGGTCGGCCCCCTACTGGTGGTTTCAGGGGAGATGGAAAGAATGGCTTGTAATTGAGATCATAAGCTTTGTGTCTCTTGTGCATGCCGGGCATCTTGCTTGGTAAAAACCTATAGCTGTGCTCAGTAAGTAAATATAATGAATCAATACAGTAATTAGTTAATTAATTACAGGCCATTTTAATCTTTTAAAAAGAGGAGCTGATCTGTATTGTTAACCAGATCAAACATTTCACAGCAGCTGAGAAAGCAATTAGAAAGACACATAGTCAATCTGGTTTGTTTGCTAAGAAGACAGGCTTGTTGCCTGTCCGGCCACATTAACAACTAAATAAAACAGACTACGTGGTTATCCAGAGTTATGTTTAGTCACCGCACCAGTCTAAGAGAAAATCAATTCTATTTAGGTCAGTTTAATTGTTCATTAGGTAGAGCTTTGAGTGCACAACCTAGAGTATTATAATACACAGCAGTGGTTCCCAAATATTTTTTAATTTCATCAAACAATATTTTTTTCCAAAATGGTGGGAACTGCTTAATAATACTGACACCTTTTAGATCGTCAAGAATGAATATTAAAACAAACACCCAACTATTCTCACAGGGTTTCTTAGCTGCAAGCCACAGAAACTAATCCTGCTGCTTTCAAGAAGAAAGAATTTATGGTGAGGATTTTGTGTGGCTCACAGAACGGCCAGCAGGGCTGGAGGCTTTGGGCCAAGCCAACAAGAACACCGCCCAGACCTCTGATACAGTAAACACACCACTGCCAGTGCCTTTAAACAGTAGATGCTGTAGGTTAACTGCTCACGTCAGCAATGGGGCCGCTGGATGTCTCCACTGACACACGGCCCTTGGAACCAGGTATACTTTACCACTGCCGCCATTCATCCCCAGAGTGGATCCTGGGGAAATTTGGGAAGGAATTTCCTTGCCTGGGCAGTCCTTGCCTCTTCCTAACACTGGTTTCAAAGTCAAAGTCTGGGGTGAATTTATCATCAGTGGAGCCTAGCTCAGGGGTTCATGTCCTCCCTGCAAGGTAGGTGGGAAAGTGAGCTTCTAGGTTTGGAGGAAGTCTGTGCTTCCCATAAAGATTTATGAAGTGCACAATTTCCCAAACATAAGAAGAGTGTTTAGATATTGGGATCTTGAAAAAGAGCGACAACTACTATTTATTACGATGGGGATCAGTTCTGAATAGAGAAAAAAAGCTTTTTTTTTTTTTTTTGAGAGAGAGAAGGTGCAAGTGAGCGAGGGGTAGAGAGAGACAGGGCAGAGCGGAGGAGAGAATCTCATGAGGGGCAGAGAGAAAGAGAGAGGGGGAGAGAGAAGCGGGGCTCACCCAAAGCAGGGCTTCAGCTCACCTTGAGCTCACTGGATGTGGGACCCAAACTCATGAACTGTGAGATCACGACCAGAGTTCAAGTCAGATGATTAAGACTGAGCCATCCAAGTGCCCCGGAAAGAAAACATTTAGTACCAAACTATGAAAGGGGGCAAGTTGTAGTATATTGGACAGTCTATTAATGGAATATAGTGTTTGTTTTTTTTTTAAACAGAAAACTCACTGTATTGTCTTCACTGCTTTTGTTTCTGTATTCATGGTGAAACGCTGCCTTGCAACAGCTTGGTTCCCAGAACTGCTCTGGGAACCCACGTGTGGAGAGGACTTGGGGTTTGGAGAAGCAGGTGTGGTCTTTGCGTTTCAGCTCTACGACTCGACTCTCGGCAGTTGTGCGATCACAGGCAAATTCAATCTGAGATTTAAGGTCATCTTTTGTAAAATGGAGACCGTAATTCCTAACTCAGAGTTGTTGGGTGAATGAAATGAGATAAGGAATGTAAATGTTGAGCAGGAAGCCTAGAACGTAGGAGCCAGGGGGAAGTCCTCCTCTTCTGTTCTTACCACGTGGTTCTGTAATGGCATCTGCATTCTGCGCTAGAACATTGAGTGTTAGCCTTTCTCAGGCATGAACTGAGCTGCTGATGTTTACTGTTGAATCAGTTCACCTGATTGGTGCTGATTCTGGCACCTAGCACAAGGCCTGCCTACACCCTAAGTATGTAACTGTGCACTGGCTGCTTGCCAAAGGAACAAGTAACTCTTACTTAAACGATTACTAATTATATGAAGTAATAAGGTTAAGCACGTGGCATCACCCTTGGCAGAGTAGTTATTCAATAGAAATGTGAGTTTCCAGCTTCCATTTGTAGTAATAGTCAACTAGGTAACTAGGTTATTTGAGCCAACCCTCCTTATTTAATTTTGAGAGAGAGAGAGAAAGAGAGAGAGAGAGAGAGAGAGAGAAAGATATCATGAAGCAGGCTTCAGGCTCCGAGCTGTCAGCACAGAGCCTGATGTTCAGACTCGCGAACTGCGAGATCATGACCTGAGCAGAAGTCGGACTCTTAACTGACTGAGCTACACAGGTGCTCTCTAGAATTTTTTTTAATGTGGTAAAATACATATGAAATATACCACCTTACCCATTTTTTTAATGTTAGAAAGGGAGGGATCGAACGTGGGGGAGAGGGGCAGAAGGAGAGGGAGGGAGAATCTTTTTTCTTTTCTTTTCTTTTCTTTTTTAGAGGGAGAGAGAATCTTAAGCAGGCTCCATGCTCACTGTGCAGCCAAATGAGGGGCTCGATCCCACAACCCTGGGATCATGACCTGAGCTGAAATCAAGAGTCAGATGCTCAACCAACTGAACCACCCAGGTGCCCCTTACCCATTTTTAAGTGTACAGTTCAGTGGTATTAAGTACATTCACACTATTTTGCAATCATCACCACCATCCATTTCCAGAACTCTCTTTCTTTTAATTTTAAGATTTTACATTTTAGAGCAGTTTGAGGTTTGCAATAACATTGAGAGGAAGGTACAGAGCTTTCTCATAAATCCTGTCCACACACATACATAGTCTCTCCCATCATCAACATCACTAACCAGACTGGTACGCTTTTTGCTAAGGATGAATCTACATTGACACATCATAATCACCCAAAGTCCATAGTTTACTTTGGGGTTCATGCTTGTGTTGTATACTCTATGGGTTTGGACAAATGTATAAGGACATATTCCATCATTATATCATACAGAGTATTTTCAGCATCCTAAAAATCCTCTGTGCTCTGCCTATATATCTCTACTTCTCCATCCCTGGCAACCACTGATCTTTTTACTGTCTCCATAATTTTACCTTTTCTGGAATAGCATGCAGTTGAAATCGTACAGTATGTGGCCTTCCTAAATTCACTAAGAAATATGAAATTCACTAAATTTCACTAAGAAATATGCAATTACGGTTCCTCCTTGTCTTTTTATGGCTTGACAGATCATTTCTTTTTAGTACTGAATAATATCCCAATACCTGGAAGTACCAGGTTAGCCATTCATCTGCCGAAGGACATTCCGAGTGTCAGCAATTATGAATAATGTCGCCATAAACATCCGTTGCACATTTTTGTGCAGATAGAAGTTTTCAATACTTCGGGTCAATACCCATGGAACATGATTGCTGTATTGTATGTTTAGTTTTGTAAGAAATCTCCAAATAATCTTCCAAATTGGCATGGCATTCCCACCAGCAAAGAATACGAGATCCTGTTGCCCCACATCCTTGTCAGCATTTAGTGTTGTCAGTGTTCTGGATTCAGGCTCCAGGCTCTGAGCCGTCAGCACAGAGCCGGATGCGGGGCTCGAACTCATGAACCGTGAGATCATGACCTGAGCCGAAGTGAGATGCTTAACCAACTGAGCCATTCAGGTGCCCCTCTCACTGTTTTAATTTGCATTTCCTTGATGACATATGGGGAGCATCTTTTCATACGCCTATTTGCCATTTGTATATGGTCTTTGGTGGGGTGTCTCTTAAGTTGTGTTCAAGGGACTAGGCAAGCCTAGGGTCCTTCTCCATCTCAGCTGCTCCTCTTCTCTGACAGACTTATTTCACCTAGTGTTATACTCTCCAGCTCCATCCGTGCCATTGCAAATGGCAAGACTTCACTCTTTTTTTTTATGGCTGAATAGTATCCAGTGTGTGTGTGTGTGTGTGTGTGTGTGTGTGTGTGTGTGTACCCCTTCTTCTTTATCCATTCATCAGTCCACAGACACTTGGGCTGCTTCCACAGTTTGGCTATTGTAGATAATGCTGCTGTAAACATGAGGTGCAAGTATCCCTTTGAATTAGTCTTTATATTCTTTGGATAAATATCTAGCAGGGCAATTACTGGCTCATAGGGTAGTTCTGGTTTTGACTTTTTGAGAAACTTTGTACTGTTTTCCGGAGTAGCTTGCACCAGTTTACATTCCCACCCTTGGGGCAAAGGTGAAATAGTTATGATTCTGGCCTCAGAGGTAGATTTACTATGAAGTTAGTGAAACTTAAGCTTTAAGGCCTCTCATTGATATCAACCTTTTCTAAGGCCCAGGAAAGGCCTTAGAAATGTAGAAATGTTTCAGGTTGAAAATAAAGTAAGGTTCCTACATTCCTAAAAACCAACCCTAAAAAACAAAAACAAAAAAAACCCACAGGTTGTTCTGTAGTCTTAGCCATCAAACTGGTTTTAAGCCCCTGTTTAGTACATCAAGGACAACTTTAGTTTTTTAGAGACAGAGAAAGAGAGAGAGCAGGGGGGGCAGAGGGAGAGACAGACAGACAGAGAGAGAGAGAGAGAGAGAGAGAGAGAGAGAATCTTAAGCAGGTTCCATGCCCAGTGCAGAGCACACAGGGCTCGATCTCAGGACCCTGAGATCATGACCTGAGTCCATCAAGAGTCGGTCGCTTAACCAATTGAGCCCTCGGGTGCCCCTCAGTGAATACCCTTTTGAAAGTCAGCCAGTTACTCCTGAAAATCAGTTAGAGATTCACTCCAATGAACAGCCTCTGAATGTTAACCAGTCGACAAGAGTCTCACCCAGTCACGGCTTCTACAGATGCCATCAATTCATTTGTCCCCTGAGAATCGTCAATACTAGAACTCTACCCTTACCCAAACCCTATGTAAATCAGCAGTTCGCTCCACTCAGAGAGGCTGTGCCTGACTATAGTAAATAAGGCATTTAGCTGTGTGTGTGTGTGTGTGTGTGTGCATGTGTGTGCGTGCGTGCACACGTGCCCCTTCTTTCAAATATTGAATGGTGGTTTCGTCCTTTGATAAAGTGATCACATGTTTTTGTAAAATTTGCAAAAGTAAGATATATTAACTATGAGCAGAAAAGATTGCTGGCTCAGCCCTACTCCTCTTCCGTCAAATCTCCTCTTGTGTTGAGGCCTTGAGGGCCATGTTGTTGATGCAGCCTAAAGCTCTAGCAGTACCCAAACACTAGGGATGCATGCACACAGATTCACATGTTTCTTGTGACTTTTACGTTTTATGCATCTCAACATTCAATATTTTAAAACAGCAAATTGTGAGCAACTATGCCAGCAGGATGATAGAAAGTTAGCAAAATATGTTTCGCGATTAATAACCTGAAAACCTAGAACACTGTTATCTAGGAGAACAATCTTTTAAGAATGAGGGTAAAATAAGAATATTTGCAAACAAAAACATAGAGTTGGCCACCAGCATAAGAAAGAATGAAGACTAGATACCGTGAAAAAATGGGCATATGTAAAGAATACTGACTGCATAGAACTATAATAATACTGCCTAGTGAGAATTTTGTAATGAACTAACACATGCTGCAACGATAATAAACAAATTGGGGTGTTGAGATATGGTGTTCTAAAGTCCTTGGACTATCCAGGACGTAAATAAGGGTAGCAATTTACTTTAGCCCTTGATAAGTACATATGCTACAGTCTGTAAGGTAGTTCCATCCCAAAGAACTTTCTGAGATAATGAAAGTGTTCCATTATGCGGTCCAACATAGTAGGCACTAGATGCATAGAGTTTTAGAGTACTAGGAATGTAGCTTGTGTAACTAAGGAACTGAGTTTTTTGTTTTATTTAATTTTAATTCATTAAAATATAAACAGGCACACTTGAAGTAGTGATTACTGGATTAGAGGACACAGTTGTAGGTTAACCATGAACAGAATGAAACAAACTGTGTAAGCTGAAAATTCCTAGGAGAAAAATGAAATAATAAAAATATTCTGTCAATGAACAAAAAGTAAGAAAGGAGAGAAAAAAATTAATAAAGAATGCACATGAAATGAAAAATAGTATTTTAAAATCCAGGGACACCTATGTGGCTCAGTTGGTTGAGCCTCTGGCTCTTGATTTCAGGTCTTGATTTTGGCTCAGTCACGATCCCAGGGTGGTGGGATCAATCCACTTGTTGGGTTCCATGCTGAATGTGGAACCTGCTTAAGATTCTTGCTCTCCCTCTCCCTCTGCCTCTCTTCCCTGCACACACTCTCTCTAAAAAAATTTTAAAATATATTTAAAACTCAAGTATAGGGGCGCCTGGGTGGCGCAGTTGGTTGGGTGTCCGACTTCAGCCAGGTCACGATCTCGCACTCCGTGAGTTCGAGCCCCGCGTTGGGCTCTGGGCTGATGGCTCAGAGCCTGGAGCCTGTTTCCGATTCTGTGTCTCCCTCTCTCTCTGCCCCTCCCCCGTTCATGCTCTGTCTCTCTCTGTCCCAAAGATAGGTAAACGTTGAAAAAAAGAATTAAAAAATAAATAAAATAAAAAAATAAAACTCAAGTATATCAGTCATTGTATTAACTATAAATGGACAAAAGGATTCAGTTACAAGGCAAAATATTCAGGTGAGTTTTTTTATATGTTGTTTTAAGGGGATACATCTAAAACTTATGGGTACAGAACATCTGAAGATAAAAGGTTTTGAAAATATACTCTTTGTAGATTACCTACCAAAGGAAGCTAGTACAGCCAGGTTAATATCAGAAAAAAAATTATGGCAAAACATCTACTGAAGATAGAGAATGATTTCATATTGATAAAAGTATTCACTTTCAATCATAATAGAAATTATAAATTTATGTACACCGATCAACACATCCAAAAAAGCAAACAAGCAAGCTAAAATTGGAGCACTGCAAAGAGAAATACACAAAACTACAATCATAGTAGACAAGTTTAATTCACTTGTCTCAGTAAATAAGCAAATAAACCAACAAATGGAAAAAGCAAGAGTGCAGAGTATTTGTAGAATACAATGAGCAAACTAGGTTTAATTAAATTGTATAGGACACCGAAAAATGCTGTGGATAATAAATGATCATGTAGATATTTCTATGAAGAACTTCATACCTATAAATTTAAAAATTTAGAAAAAAAAGCAATTCCTAGAAAAATTATGTTACCAAACCTACTCAAAAAGGAATAATGTAAAAAACCTGAATTTCAATGTCAGATCATTTTCCCCAAAGGAAGTTGCTGACCTGGATGGCTTCATTGGTGAATTCTACCAAACATTCAAAGACAAAATAAATCCAATCTCACCCGAGGTTGAAATTTTTGAAAAACTACACTCTCCTATGCTTTCATGAGCTTAGCAAAGCTTTGAAACCAAAACCTGACAAGGAGAGTATGAGAAAAGAAAATTACAAGCCAATTTACTCATGAAGTTGGACATAAACAAAAATAAAGAAATCACATAATGGATAATACACTATTACCAAATTGGTTTATGTTAGGGATAGAAGACTGGTTTATAGAATACCAATTTAATAATAGAATATCAGTTCATATGATCACCTGTTCAATAGTTGCAGAAAAGCACATTTTCTAATTATGTCTAAACTATTAGTAAGTTTATATCATTTGTGAATTTTATCCCCCAAACTTCTGCGATTAAAAGAGAATTTCATTCTGGCAGAGAATATTCTGATAAATAATATCCCCCCCCCAATCTCCAGTAAACATTGGGCCTAATAGTCATACCTAATATAATTTTAAAAAAACCTTTCCTTTGACTCAAGAAAACAACAAATGTTGGCAAGGATGTGGAGAAAAAAGAAACCAAATGCACTGTTGGGGGGAATGCAAACTGGTGCAGCCACTGAGGAAAACAGTATGGAGGTTCCTCAAAAGATTAAAAATAGAACTACCCTATGAGGCAGTAGGCTACAGGTATTTCCCCAAAGAAGATGAAAACACTAATTCGAAGGTATATAAACCCCTATGCTTATAGTTAGTGCATTTAGTAGCATTATTTATAGTACCCAAGATATGGAAGAAGCCCAAGTGTCCATTGGTAGATGAATAGATAAAGAAGATATGATATATACTCAACCATAGAAGGGAATGAAATCTTGGCCATTTGCAACAACATGGATGAATCTAAAGAGTATTACTCTAAGTGAAATAAGTCAGGGAAAGACAAATAGCATATGATCTCACTCATATGTGGAATTTAAGAAACAAAATGATTGAGCAAAAGTAAAAAGGAGAGAGGGGGGCAAAACAAGAAACAGACTCTTATTTTATTTTGTTTTATTTTATTTTATAATATTTTATTTTATTTTATTTTTCAGGAATAAAATATAGCGATTCATTACTTACATAAAACACCCAGTGATCATCCTAACAAGTGCCCTCCTTAATGCCCCTCACCCATTTAGCCCACCCCCCACCGAACACCCCACCAGCAACCCTCAGTTTGTTCTCTGCATTTAAGAGTCTCTTATGGTTTGTTTCCCTCTCTGGTTTTATATTATTTTTTCTTCCCTTATGTTCATCTATTTTGGATCTTAAATTCCACATATGAGTGAAGTCATATATTTGTCTTTCTCTGACTGACTTATTTCACTTAGCATAATAACGTAGTTCATCCACGTTATTGCAAATGGCAAGATTTCATTCTTTAAAACATTTTTTAATGTTATTTATTTTTGAGAGAGAGAGAGACAGAGTGCAAGCAGGGGAGGGGCAGAGAGAGAGGGAGACACAGAATCTGAAGCAGGCTCCAGGATTTGAGCTGTCAGAACAGCACAGAGCCCGACACAGGGCTCGAATTCAGAAACCATGAAATATCATGACCTGGGCCGAAGTCAGACACTTAACCGACTGAGCCACCCAGGTGCCCCAAGAATTCATTCTTTTTGATCGCTGAGTAACATTCCATTTTATATATATACCACACATCCTTTATCTATTCATCAGTTGATGGACATTTGGGCTCCTTCCATACTTTGGCTATTGTTGATAGTGCTGCTATAAACATTGGGGTGCGTGTGCCCCATTGAATCAGCACTCCTTCATCCTTTGAACAAATACCTAGTAGTGCAATTGCTGGGTCATAGGGTAGTTCTATTTTTAATTTTTTGAGGAACCTCCACACTGTTTTCCAGAGTGGCTGCACCGGTTTGCACTCCCACAAGCAGTGCAAAAGAGTTCCTCTTTCTCTGCATCCTTGCCAACATCTGTTGTTTCCTGAGCTGTTAATGTTAGCCATTCTAACAAGTGTGAGGTGGTGTCTCATTGTAGTTTTGATTTGTATTTCCTGGATGATGAGTGATGTTGAGCATCTTTTCATGCGTCCGTTAGCCATCTGGATGTCTTCTTTGGAAAAGTATCTAATCATGTCTTCTGCCAATTTCTTCACTGGATTATTTGTTTTTTGGATGTCGAGTTTGGTAAATTCCTTATATATTTTGAATACTAACCCTTTATCTGCTATGTCATTTGCAAATATTGTCTTCCATTCTATTGATTGCCTTTTAGTTTTGCTGATTGTTTCCTTTGCTATGCAGAAGTTTTTTATTTTGATGAGGTCCTAATAGTTCATTTTTGCTTTTGTTTCTCTTGCTTCTGGCAACGTGTTGAGTAAGAAGTTGCTTCGGCCAAGATCAAAGAGGTTTTTGCCTGCTTTCTCCTTGAGGATTTTGATGGCTTCCTGTCTTACATTTGGGTCTTTCATCCATTTTGAGTTTATTTTTGTGTATGGTGTAGAAAGTGGTCCAGGTTCATTCTTCAGCATGTCGCTGTCCAGTTTTCCCAGCACCACTTGCTGAAGAGACTGTCTTTATTCCATTGGATATTCTTTCCTGCTTTGTCAAAGATTAGTTGGCCATACATTCGTGGGTCCATTTCTGGGTTCTCAATTCTGTTCCATTGATCTGTGAGTCTGTTTTTGTGCCATTACCATACTGTTTTAATGATTACAGCTTTGTAATACAGCTTGGAAGTCCAGAATCGTGATGCCTCCAGCTTTGGTTTTCTTTTTCAGGATTGCTTTGGCTATTTGGGGTCCTTTCTGGTTCCATACAAATTTTAGGATTGTTTGTTCTAGTTCTGTGAAGAATACTGGTGTTATTTTGATAGAGATTGCTTTGGGTAGTATCGACATTTTAACAATATTTGTTCTTCCAATTCATGAGTGTGGAAAGTTTTTTCATTTTTTTGTGTCTTCTTCAATTTCATAAGATTTCTATAGTTTTCAGTGTATAGATTTTTTACCTCTTTGGTTAGGTTTATTCCTAGGTATTTTATGGTTTTTGATGCAACTGTAAATGGGATAAATTTCTTGATTTCTCCTTCTGCTGCTCCAAGAAACACTCTTAACTACAGAGAACAAACTGCTGGTTACCAGAGGGAGGTGGGTAGGGGAATGGGTGAAGGAGAGCATTTGTGATGAACACTAGGTGATATATGGAAGTGTTAAATTACTATACTATATACCTGAAACTAATATAACACTGTATGATAGCTATACTGGCATTAAAATAAAAAAAATGTAAACCTTTTCCTTGGAGATCAGGAACAACACAAGAATATGCTATCAGCACTTCTATCTAACTTTGTATTGCAGGTCCTTGCGAGAGCAGCCACACAAACAAGAAAAATGAAAACAAAATAGAGATTTTATGGATGAAGTTGTCATTATTCACCTATAATATGAATATATATGTGCACTGAAACTCCAAAAGAACCTATAGAGTTGTTATTTTTAATAAGAAGGCTAGCAAGCTAGCTGGATGTAAAATCAATTTACAGAATCAGTACATGTCAGCAGTGGAACTATAGAATATCCCAACTGCCTGCTAATAATTGAAAGGATAAATAAATTATGCTGTAGTTCTACAATGGTTTATATACAGCAATTAAAATGAATGAATTATAGGTAGATGCAAATTTATGCATGGGTTTCATAAATGTAATGTTAAACAAAAAAGCAAGACTCAAAAGAATCATAACATCTATTATGATTCTGCCTATATACAGTTCAAAATCAGACAGGCGTTATGCTAAGTGAAAGAAGCCAGTATATACTGTATGGTTCCGTATGTAAAAGACGGTTAGAGGCCAAACTTACCTAACAGTGATAGAAAGTAGATTAATGGTAGTCTGGGGTTGGGACTGAGAAGGTCTACTGCAAAGGGACAAGAAGAAGCTTTATGGGGTGATAGAAATTCTGCATTTTTTAAATGTTTTTTTTTTAATATTTATTTTTGAAAGAGAGAGCACGAGCAGGGGAGGGGGCAGAGATAGCCGGGTACAGAGGATCTGAAGCGGGCTTTGCAATGACAGCAGAGAGCCCAACGCAAGCCTCGATGTGGGGTTCAAACTCACGAACTGTGACGTCATTCCCTGAGCCAAAGTCGGAGGCTCAGCTGAGCCCCCACCTGCCCCAGAAATTCTGTATTTTGATTGGGATGGTTGCAACATAGGTATGCACATTTGCAAAACTCACTGAACCATATTATTTGAATGGCGCATTTTGGTGTACATAAGTCTTGCCACAATCTGTATGATATAACAAGTTTTAAAATAGTTACGGAAATAAAACTACAAGGAAAAGTAGGAAAATGATTATCCCCAAAGCCGGGCCAGTGGTTTCTTCCAGAAAGAGGAATACATGGGGGCACTTCTAGAATCTTGGCAATGTTCTATTTCTATCTGAGTAGTGGCTAGATCAATTTCACTTTACAGGTTTAAAAAAAATTTTTTTAACGTTTATTTATTATTGAGAGACAGAGAGAGACAGAGCATGAGCATGGGAGGGGCAGAGAGAGGGGGAGACACAGAATCGGAAGCAGGCTCCAGGCTCTGAGCTGTCAGCGCAGAGCCTGGTGCGGGGCTTGAACTCACAAACCGCTCACAATCCACGAGATCATGACCTGAGCCGAAGTTGGACGCCCAACTGACTGAGCCACCCAGGCGCTCGCAGGTTTTTTTGCTAAATTGCACATATATGTTTCACATACTTATGTGTGTGCGTGTGTGTGTTTCACAATAAAACAACAACAAAAAAATGAAAACATAACTGAACCCATAAAAGAATGTTTGCCTCTTTTGCACTCATGGAGTAGAAAGTCATGAGACACCCCTCATTACATTCACATTTAGGGAAGAGGTACAGTGAACAGACCACATTAGCAATGATTGTGTTGGTAGAGAATCCTAAGCACATTTCTTTTATTTTAAATTTTTTATGTTTATTTATTTATTTATTTTATATGAAATATAACTTACTGTCAAATTGGTTTCCACACAACACCCAGTGCCCTTCCCAACAGGCTAAGCACATTTCTTTAAAACAAGTTTAGCCAAATGCCTGGTTTCAAAATATATAGCCTCTAATTTCCTTCTGATATAAATAAGTACAGGCTTTGGTTCCTGCTTCAGTGCTGACTACAAGAGAAATATCTCTAGCTTTTGAGGAGACTCAAATTAAGAGAGGCTGATGCCCCCTATAAAGTAAACTAGATGCTTTGTATTATGGTTCAACTCTCAGATGTATACTTTTCTTTTTTTTTAATCTTTATTTATTTTTGAGACAGAGAGAGACGGAGCCTGAACGGGGGAGGGTCAGAGAGAGAGGGAGACACAGAATCCAAAACAAGCTCCAGGCTCTGGGCTGTCAGCACAGAGCCTGATGTGGGGCTTGAACTCACGGACCGCGAGATCATGACATGAGCCGAAGTCGGACGCTTAACTGAGCTACTCAGGCGCCCCTCAGATGTATACTTTTTGGACAAGTGTTTTCTTCATGCTTTTTGATTTTGGTTATTACCATGTTTATTCCCAGGAAATTGCTGTATTTCTTTTTTTGCAGAAGTGAGTTGGTGACTCACTAGAAAATGCTGTGGTTCCAAAAAAATGGTAAAATATCAGAGGTTTAATAGAATGCACATTTACTGTTCAGTCATGCCAAGTCTCCTTTTGGTTTCAGTGGCTCTGCACTAGCATAATGATGGGAATAATACCTTACGTTTGTTTAATGCTTTGAAATCTATCTTTTTTCCAACATCTTTTTTATTCGTTTACTCAGCCGCCCTTTCAGCACTGGTTATGGGCCAGGCACTATGCTAGGTACAGAATGGGTGAATAAGGCATAGGCTCTTCCTATCTGCATGACAATATCATGTGGCAATTGCAATATAAAAGCCTGCATGGGTAAGAGAGAGGGCTTGGCACCATCAGGGATAGAAAGAGAAAGACTCCTGACATGAGGTGATACTACATGAGCTAGGGTTTCAAAGATAACTAGGAGTTTGCCAGGTAGATAGGAGGGGGAAGTAGGAAAGACAATTCAGGGAGATAGATAGGCAGGCACAGAGACGTAGGGAGTTATCTTATACGATCTCCCAAAACCCCAAGAACTGGACATTTACCACTCTCCCAGTTTTTTGTTTTGTTTTTGTTTTTGTTTTTGTTTTTGTTTTTGTTTTTGTTTTTTGAGAGAGACGTGGAATGTGAGCAGGGGAGGGGCAGAGAGAGAGGGAGACAGAGAATCCCAAGCAGGCTCCGTGCTCTTAGCACAGAGCCTGACAAAGGGCTCCATCTCATAACCGTGAGATCATGACCTGAGCTGAAATCAGGAACTGGACACTTAACTGACTGAGCTACCCAGGCACCCCTACTCTCCCAGTTTTGTAGATAGGGAAACTGAGGGACAAAGAAGGAAATGATATTCTCAGTTTACATACCTAATACAAGACAGAGTAGAACTCAAGTCTTTTAAATCCGAATCTCATGTTCTAAGTACTTACTATCATCATCATCCAAATAAAAGGCATACTTTAAAGTAACAGACATATATAATTCACACAACATATCTGAACCATACTAATGCCTGATATAAAGTGAGTATTCAGTAGATCAAATAAGTAGGAAGTTCTAGATGACTCTGCTTTCTATGCGCAAGGTATTTCTCCTCCATATGGGCAGAAATCTTGTCTCTCTTTTTTTGAAAGTTGAAGTATACTTGACATGAAATACTATGTTAGTATTAGGTATACAACATAAAGGTATGTTAGGTATACAATGTAATGATCTGATATTTGTATATCTCGTGAAATGGTCACCATAATAATTCTAGTTAACATCCATCATGAACAACATATGTAGTTAAGAAACTTTTTTCTTGTGATGAGAACTTTTTAGATTTCATTTCTTAGCAACTTTGAAATATACAATGTAGCATTATTATTATTTTTTAATGTCCATTTATTTTTGAGAAGAGAGAGACAGAGAGTGCGGGCATGAGTGGGGGAGAGGCAGAGAGAGAGGGAGTCACAGAATCCGAAGTAGGTTCCAGGCTCTGAGCTGTCAGCACAGAGCCCAACACGGGGCTTGAACACATGAACCGTGAGATCATGACCTGAGCTGACGTCGGATGCTTAACCGACTGAGCCACCCGGGGGCCCCTACAACACAGTATTTTTAACTATAGTCACTATACTGTACATTACATCCCAGGACTTATTGATTTTATATTAGGAGTTTGTATCTTTCACGTCTTTTTTTTAAATCATTGTATCTTTGGTTTCAAGTAGAGTATCTGATACATCATAGGTTCTCTATGACCGTGTTGAAGGAAGGAGAGAAGGACGGAAGGAGGAATGAAAGAATCTCGTCTTTAACCTTAAACTAATGGGACAAGTTCCTCTGATCTATTTAAACACTAAAATAATCACTTACTTTGCATTCATAGAACTTCTGGTCCACTTTTTTGTAAATTAGTCCATTTTTCACTATGACATGGAGCAGTTAGGACATAGAAGTGTGAATCACAGGAAAAGAATCCAGTTCAGTGCTTTGAACATGGCAGGTTCCCTAAGTGTGGGCTCAATGACCGAACGACAAAATCACGTCTGTCGCTATTCATCTGAAACAACACATTTGTGTGATCTGAAGCTTCAGAGACTAGAGATTTATTATACATTAGCGATTACTTCAAACATTGGAGATTAATGAGGCATAAGAGATTACTTCAGACTTTAGTGATCTCAGGAGTTTAGTAAACACTGCGAGCTCTTCAGTCAGTATTGAAAGGTCTGATGGAATCACAGCAGGCCTTATTTACAGAAACCCTGGTTCTGCACCAGTGGTGGACCTGCCCTTTCTACTGTGAGAGAAGATTCAAAAGACAGTTTGGGGTGATTGCGTGCCGGTACTTATCCCAGTGGTATAGCAAAATGCTCTAGTCAGTCACCTTTAGAATTAACCATTCAGGGGGCGCCTGGGTGTCTCAGTCAGTTGAGTGTCCGGCTTAGGCTCAGGTCATGATCTCACACTCTGTGAGTTCGAGCCCCGCATCGGGCTCTGTGCTGAGAGCTCAGAGCCTGGAGCCTGCTTCGGATTCTGTGACTCCCTCTCTCTCTGCCCCTCCCCTGCTCATGTTCTGTCTCTCTCTCTCTCTCTCTGTCAAAAATAGATAAACATTAAAAAAATTAGAACTAACCATTCAGGTGGCCTTGTGGCTGGGAACAGAGAAGCAAAAGGGCCACCCATCTATTGGTCAGCCATGAGTTTTAAGAACTTACTATGCACCATGGTACATTGATCAGTTGCTGAAGTAGATACCAGAGAAACAAACATAAGGCATATTCTTTGCTCTTAAGTTGGATGGAAATAAACCAGGTGGGAGAAAAATCAGAGGCTGATAAAAGTAGTCTTGAATCAAGTGCCAAATAATTGGGCAATGGGTCTGCAAGAAGGGAGAGGACACAGGATACCAAGAGCAACCAGGAAGGCTTATGGGAGGAAACAGGACTTCAGGTGTTTGGATAGTCGCTCATGCCTGTGGACTCCTGTGATCCAGGCACACGGTCGCTCACCCTACGTAAAACAGACACATGTATTTCTTACGAAATACATGAAACTACAGGCCTCATGGAATTATTTATGAGCTGCTCCTTCAGCCTAGAATATTTTTTCTCCACTTTCCTACCTGACTAAATCTCTCTCCTAGGTCCTGTTCAAATATGGTTTCCTCTTCCAGATACTTCCCCTGCTTCCTTTGGCACCTGGGCAAAGTCAGCTACTCCCTCTTTTGCTCCCCGCAGCCCCTTGTATGTGTCTCAAATGCATCATCAACCACACTGGAGTGTAATGAATTGTTCATGCATCTGTTTCCCCACTCCGTGGTTTGTGCCAGGCAAGTCATGAGCTCTCAAAAACTACTGCTTGTATGGGTGGGTGGGTAAATTAACGGAAGGAGGGTTTTCTAATGAGAGACGAGTGGGAAATCTAGCAAGATGGGTTTAGATTTTCAAGGACGTTTTCTTCCCCAGTTTCACTGAAAAATAATTTACATACATCACTGTATAAATTTAAGGCATACAGCATGATGGTGTGATTTATAGATGTTGAGACATGATTATCGCAATAGGTTCAGCTAACATCCAGTTTTTCATAGATACAATAAAAAGAAAAGAAAAAAAGGAACAAATTTTCTTCTAGTCACGAGAACTCTGAGGATTTACTCTCTTTTTAAAATTTTAATTCAGTGTTATATTAGTTTCAGGTGTACAATATGGTGATCCAACACTATACATTACTCAGTGCTCATCATGATAAGTGTACTCTTAATCCCCTTCACCTGTTTCACCCATCCCCCCCCCCCACCTCCCCTCTGTAACCATATGTTTGTTCTCAATAGTTAAGAGTCTGGTTTTTTGTCTCTTTTTCCTTTGCTCATTTGTTTTGTTTCCTAAATTCCATATATGAGTGAAATTGTATGGTGCTCGTCCTTCTCTGATTGAGTTATTTCACTTAGCGTTAATACTCTCTAGATCCATTATATTCTCTAGATCTGTGTTGTTGCAAATGGCAAGATTTCATTTTTTTATGGGTAAACTATATATATACATATATATATACATATATATATGTATATATATATGTATATATATTTGGCTATTGTGATAATTTGGCTATTGTACATAATGCAGCAATAAACATAGAGGTGCATATATCTTTTTGAATTAGCGTTTTCTTATTCTTCAGGTAAATACCCAAACTGGATGATATGGTAATTCTATTTTTAAGATTTTGAGGAAACTTCATAGTGTTTTCCACAGTGGCTGCACCAGTTGTATTCCCACCAACAGTGCATGAAAGTTCCTTTTTCTCCACAGGATATATTCTCTTAACAACTTTTCTATATATCATAAAGCAGTGTTAGTGAAGTCCCTTTTAAATTTTTTTTTCCAACGTTTATTTATTTTGGGGACAGAGAGAGACAGAGCATGAACGGGCGAGGGGCAGAGAGAGAGGGAGACACAGAATCGGAAACAGGCTCCAGGCTCTGAGCCATCAGCCCAGAGCCCGACGCAGGGCTCGAACTCACGGACCGCGAGATCGTGACCTGGCTGAAGTCGGACGCTTAACCGACTGCGCCACCCAGGCGCCCCAAGTGAAGTCCCTTTTAAAAGATAAGCCAAAGGGAGAGGAGAAGGAAGGAAGGAAAGAAGGAAGGAAAGAAGGAAGGAATGAAGGGAGGGAAAGGTATGTTTGAGTAGGTTAAGGGAAAACACTGGAACTATTTTTTTTTTTTTTTCAGATGATCCAGACAATAAAAGCCTTCCATAATTCCACTTCTCAGAGATATCCACTATTAATATTATTTATGTTTCCCCAGCAGTTTTTCAATGCATATAAATACACTGGCAAATTTCCCTACACATTATATTCCCACTGTTCATGTACAAGAGTGTCCAAAAATCTAGTCAAGTAACAAATATTTATTGTATGTTTACAAATTACTGTATCATGGTAAATAAAGCAGACATTATTCCTGCCTTTCATAGATTTTATAGTATAGTGGATAAAATAGCATCTATAAATTGTTAAGTAAATGATTAAAATGTGCAAAGACTGTTGGTAGGAATGCAAACTGGTGCAGCCACTCTGGAAAACAGTGTGGAGGTTCCTCAGAAAATTAAAAATAGACCTACCCTATGACCCAGCAATAGCACTGCTAGGAATTTACCCAAGGGATACAGGAGTACTGATGCATAGGGGCACTTGTACCCCAATGTTTATAGCAGCACTTTCAACAATAGCCAAATTAAGGAAAGAGCCTAAATGTCCATCAACTGATGAATGGATAAAGAAATTGTGGTTTATATACACAATGGAATACTATGTGGCAATGAGAAAGAATGAAATATGGCCTTTTGTAGCAATGTGGATGGAACTGGAGAGTGTTATGTTAAGTGAAATAAGTCATAAAGAGAAAGACAGATACCATATGTTTTCACTCTTATGTGGATCCTGAGAAACTTAACAGAGGTCTATGGGGGAGGGGAAGAAAAAAAAAAAAGACGTTAGAGTGGGAGAGAGCCAAAGCATAAGAGACTCTTAAAAAACTGAGAACAAACTGAGGGTTAATGGGGGGTGGGAGGGAGGGGTGGGTGGGTGATGGGTATTGAGGAGGGCACCTTTTGGGATGAGCACTGGGTGTTGCATGGAAACCAATTTGACAATAAATTTCATACTGAAAAAAATGTGTAGATTCATCTCCACCACTGTTGTATGTTTTTTTTCTCCAGAATAGCTTCTCTCTCTCTCTCTCTCTCTCTCTCTCTATATATATATATATATATATATATATTTTTTTTTTTTTTTGAGAGAGAGAGAGTGTGAGAGAAAGCTGGGGAGGGACACAGAGAGAGAGGCAGAGAGAGAGAATCCCAAGCAGGCTCTGCTCTGCCAGCGCAGAGCCCAACACGGGACTCAAACCCACGAACCGTGAGATCATGACCTGAGCTGAAGTCGGATGCTCAACCACCTGAGCCGCCCAGGTGCTCCTGTATGTTTTTCAACAGGGGCATGATATAATGAAACCAGTGTTTCAAATGACTAAGTTGGCAGCCGAAGAGATTGAAAAGGTGAGGTGTTTTGAGGAACCTGGGCATGGGCAATGGTAGTGGGAATAGGGAGAAGAAAGTGAAATCAAGAAATACTTTAAAGCAAAACCTCTTAATGTGGGGACCATGGATCCATTTGGGGATACAAGGGTAAACCTTAGCAGTTCTTAGTACTCAAAGTTAGACTTTGTGTATAGTTTACCTATGTATTTTTCTAAGGATAGTAAATTTGGTTGGTTTCACTAACCTCTCTGTGGAGGCACTATATATAGCATAGTGTTTTAACATCATTGGCATTGGAGTTAGGAAATCTAGGCTCAAACACCAGCTCTAGCACTCAGGCTTTGACACCTTAAAAACCTCAGACACGCTACTTAAACTGGTGTAGATAGCAAAGCAACAAAGCAACAAAATATAAAGTTCCTGTTGTCCAATTATTTTTATTTTATAGGAGTCTATTACCCAAAAGATAAAAATCAACACTTTATAGAAAGAATAGCCAAGGCTTGATGTCAGATTGATAACAGAGGAGGAGAACGAAGTAGAAGAAATGGGATTGCAAGGTTTCTGGCATAGGAGATAAAATGGATTCGGATTTATTTCAGGAGTATGAAGGACTCCTATACTATGCTCCTACAGGAGCACAGTCCCTCTGCATTGCATGGTTTTTAGAATGCAAGGAGGGGTTGCATCATAGATGTGCTGTAAAAAAATTAGAGTTTGGATCACTCTGCTGATTATCAGAACTGTTGACTCATTTTCACTGAACATTAGAAGCAGATGTTGGCAGAGTGGGGAGGGAGGAGGGAAGAGAAGAAAGCCATTGGGGTTGGGCAAAAAGACTTCCAAGACTCCAAGACTTTGGAGCATCTATAAGTAGACGCTACTCATGTAGCAACTGGTGAAATTGTTATGTTCTTGGCTGGGAGTCAGGGCTGGACCTTAAGACACTGTTTACAAATAGTAACACACATATAGTTGTAGAGACACCCTGGCAAGAGTCAAAAAGTTGTCAAAGATCATACGACTTAAAAATATGTCTCATTGTGGCACAAAAACAGACACATAGACCAATGGAATAGAATAGAAACCCCAGAACTAGACCCACAAACGTATGGCCAACTCATCTTTGACAAAGCAGGAAAGAACATCCAATGGAAAAAAGACAGTCTCTTTAACAAATGGTGCTGGGAGAACTGGACAGCAACATGCAGAAGGTTGAAACTAGACCACTTTCTCACACCATTCACAAAAATAAACTCAAAATGGATAAAGGACCTGAATGTGAGACAGGAAACCATCAAAACCCTAGAGGAGAAAGCAGGAAAAGACCTCTCTGACCTCAGCCGTAGCAATCTCTTACTCGACACATCCCCAAAGGCAAGGGAATTAAAAGCAAAAGTGAATTACTGGGACCTTATGAAGATAAAAAGCTTCTGCACAGCAAAGGAAACAACCAACAAAACTAAAAGGCAACCAACGGAATGGGAAAAGATATTTGCAAATGACATATCGGACAAAGGGCTAGTATCCGAAATCTATAAAGAGCTCACCAAACTCCACACCCGAAAAGCAAATAACCCAGTGAAGAAATGGGCAGAAAACATGAATAGACACTTCTCTAAAGAAGACATCCGGATGGCCAACAGGCACATGAAAAGATGTTCAGTGTCGCTCCTTATCAGGGAAATACAAATCAAAACCACACTCAGATATCACCTCACGCCAGTCAGAGTGGCCAAAATGAACAAATCAGGAGACTATAGATGCTGGAGAGGATGTGGAGAAACGGGAACCCTCTTGCACTGTTGGTGGGA
>NW_024412411.1:21347577-21428054 GCF_014898765.1 Herpailurus yagouaroundi | reverse complement strand
GAAATGGGCAGAAAACATGAATAGACACTTCTCTAAAGAAGACATCCAGATGGCCAACAGGCACATGAAAAGATGTTCAGCGTCGCTCCTTATCAGGGAAATACAAATCAAAACCACACTCAGGTATCACCTCACGCCAGTCAGAGTGGCCAAAATGAACAAATCAGGAGACTATAGATGCTGGAGAGGATGTGGAGAAACGGGAACCCTCTTGCACTGTTGGTGGGAATGCAAATTGGTGCAGCCACTCTGGAAAGCAGTGTGGAGGTTCCTCAGAAAATTAAAAATAGACCTACCCTATGACCCAGCAATAGCACTGCTAGGAATTTATCCAAGGGACACAGGAGTACTGATGCATAGGGGCACTTGTACCCCAATGTTCATAGCAGCACTCTCAACAATAGCCAAATTATGGAAAGAGCCTAAATGTCCATCAACTGATGAATGGATAAAGAAATTGTGGTTTATATACACTATGGAATACTACGTGGCAATGAGAAAAAATGAAATATGGCCTTTTGTAGCAACGTGGATGGAACTGGAGAGTGTGATGCTAAGTGAAATAAGCCATACAGAGAAAGACAGATACCATATGGTTTCACTCTTATGTGGATCCTGAGAAACTTGACAGGAACCCATGGGGGAGGGGAAGGAAAAAAAAAAAAAAGAGGTTAGAGTGGGAGAGAGCCAAAGCATAAGAGACTGTTGAGAACTGAGAGCAAACTGAGGGTTGATGGGGGGTGGGAGGGAGGAGAGGGTGGGTGATGGGTATTGAGGAGGGCACCTTTTGGGATGAGCACTGGGTGTTGTATGGAAACCAATTTGACAATAAATTTCATATATAAAAAAAAAAAAAGAAAAAGAAAAAAAAATATGTCTCATTGCTAGACCACACCATCTGTAGTAAACTGTGAGTTAATATAGATATCACACTATATTTTTCCTTTTATAATTTTGAGAAAAATCTAAATTGTAGAAATACTGTTATCTGACCATTAAAATTATTTTTCTTATATTTCCTTCATTAATATTTGTATAAATCTGCTCTTATAAATAAAAGTTATATTGCATTGTTTTTGTGTTTTATAATCTTCTTTTGACTTAAATTTTTTTTTTAATGCAGAAGCCACAAAAAATGGAAGTGATCTGGGCTTGTTGTGTTTTCTAAGCAATCGTAGAGTTTGGCTACACACTATGATACATGCGGTGGAGTTGGGGGCATAGAGTGAGGAGGGAACAGAATTTTCAAAAGACTCCAAGAGAATTTCTCCTCCAGTCAGACCTCGAAAGTCATAAACAAGTGCCCTCCTTAATACCCATCACCCATTTAACCCATCCCCCCTACCCACGTCCCTCCATCAACCCTAAGTTTGTTCTCTATAGTTAAGAGTCTGTTATGGTTTGCCTCTCTCTTTCCCCCCCTCCCCATATGTTCATCTGTTTTGTTTCTTAAATCCCACATATGAGTAAATCATAGGGTATTTGTCTTTCTCTGACTGACTGATTTCACTTAGCACAATACACTCTAGCTCCATCCATGTCATTGCAAAGGGCAAGATTTTGTTCTTTTTTATGGCTGTATATATATACCACATCTTCTTTATCCATTCATCTGCTCGATGGACTGATGGGCTCTTTCCATAATTTGGCTACTGGAGATTATGCTACTATGTTCATGTGTCTCTTCAAATCAGTATTTTTGTGACCTTTGGGTAAATACTTAGTAGTGCAATTGCTGGACCGTAAGGTAGTTCTATTTTTAAGTTTTAACCTCCTTACTGTTTTTCAGAGTGGATGCAGCAGTTCGCATTCCCACCATCAGAAATAACCACAACAAAAATGCAGGTGATTTCCACTTACCACTCAGTAAACGTTTAATTGTCTTCAGTCAGACAGGCCACAAGTGCTTTTGGAGAACCTGTAATTTGTTTGCCTAGGAATTGGGGGAAATAAGCAGAAATAAAAATACATAGCTTTGTGTTAAGCCCCCAATCTGGCCGTGGCGTCAAGATGTATGTTTAGAAAATAATTAAGACACAAATGAGATAAATCCTGGCCAGTCCCTCAGGATGCTGTTCTACTGGTTCTTTCCTTCTATGGTCAAGGAAAAGAGTTTGTAACAACGTTTTTAATTATTTAAAGCCCAAGCAATATCATCCAGGCTTATGATGCTAAATGCATCCCATTTCATGCAAAAACGGGATCCTCCTGAAAAATATGTAAAACATGTTTACTGTCTCTTGAGAAGAAAAGATAGTTCCTTGCATCCAAAGTTGCCAAGAGTAGGGGCATGTGACTCTGTTTTCTGGACATAATTGATTGACCCAGAAATCAAAGTCAAAAGTAATTGTCAAGAACTGACCATGATAATAATAGCTAAATATTTAATGAGCACTTACTGTGAGTCAAGCACTATGCTGAGGTATTCATTTAATTTTCACAACAGTCTTATGAGGTTGGTCAGAATATTATTAAATGCATCTTGATAACAATACGCCTATAGTTATAGAGATACCCTGACAGGATTGAAAAAGTTCTCAACAATCATCCAACTTTAAACACGTGTCTCATGACCAGCCCACACCCTCAGAGAGTCTTAGTAACTGGTCTAATGTCACAAGCTAGTAAGTGGAGTTACTGGGACTTGAACCCAGGATCTTTCTGTCTGCCTGACTCTGACGCTAGAGCCCTTACTCTTTTTTTTTCCAGGTAAACTCTATGCCCAAAGTGGGGCTCAAACTCACAACCCTGAGATCAAGAGTCGCTTGTAGAGTCCTTACTCTTAACACATAGCCTGTGTGGTCACCTCATTTCTGCTCAATAAGGGTGCTCCATATGGTTATAACTCAGTCAAATCCTCTCTTCCTACATGTTGAATGTGATACTTACAGAGAAAAAGGGTAGAAGCAACAGAATATAAAAGAAGTAAAGAGAGGTGCCTGGGTGGCTCAGTCGGTTAAGTGTCCGACTCTTGGTTTGGGCTCAGGTATTGGAGCCCAGCATGGTTGGAATCTCATGGTTCTTGAGTTCGAGCCCCGAATCAGGCCTGCACTGTGGAGCCTGCTTGGGATTCTTTCACTCTCCCTCTCTCTCTGCCCCTCTCCCAAGCTCTCTCTCTCACTCTCAGTCTCAAAATAAATAAATTAATTAAAAAAAAAGAAGTAAAGATAGAACACGTTTAGGTGAATGGGCATTGGCAGAAACCAGGAAGGGTACGAAGACAACTATGTCACTAGGGCTGAGGCAAGGTCACAGAAATGCTGGACACACCAAATGACTCTGAAAGACATTCCATCTTCCAGCTTTCATTAGGGCTGATAATACGACATGTCCTCAAAGAAGTCACCTGAGGACATCTCTGGCCCTTGCTCCCTGAGCAAGCCTAAGTAACACAGAAATGATCTTTTGCTTGGGTAAGAATCAGTTTCCTAAATAAATTGTCAGGGAAGAAAGTTAACTCTGACAATAGTCTTGACTCCTAAAATGCACAAAGTGCTCTCTAATTAATGACGTGGATTACCAGCACTTCAAGAGAATTTAGCAGCTAATTTGACTTTTAACTGACACCTGCTAAAAGCTTACTGGAAGCAGGTTCCGAGACTGAGTCTGAGAGACTTGTTTTGCAGACTTTCCGCTTCTTGAAATTCTCTCCCAGCATCACATTAGACCACCGCTGAGTAAAGATTTAGTATTCGAGTTTTTGCTCCAATGAAGAGAGTCATGTAAGGAGCATCATTTAAAATAATAAATTACTTTTGTTTCCCTGAGAGGAAAAATTCATTTTTCCAGGTGAACAGCATATGCTTGTTTTCATTATAAAGAGAACTTTAATAACAGAATAGGCTTCCTGCCTTTTATTAGCTGCCAGGAAACTTGCAGCCACAGTATAGCGGGCAAAGGCAGTAATTAATGGATCTCAGATACCTGGGACCATTTATACACCTGCTGTTTCAAGTACATTCTGTTCTCATTTTTTTCAAAAGTGACCTATTTTACGTATTTTACTATTGTAAGTTATCTCCAGACATTTTTGAAAGTGGTAGGTTGAACCATCGGAAGCTGCTGATCGTCCATCATTTTTAATCTGCAAAAGGAGCAATTCCAGATGGTTCATCCTACATATAAATCAGAAGTAAATATAAGATGTATGTGCATGGGGAAAAGTCCCAAAGGGCACATGGCAAAGGTCTGACTGTGAAGCCCTACAGTGAGTCTGTATACGCTTTTTATTTTTCTACTTCCTGCTTTTTGTATTTTCTATTGATTGTACTTTACTCACCGACCCTGTTGCTTCTTCCTTTTTGCTTCTGTCACAGACTGTGCCTTATTACCCTGTAGCTATTGCCCTGCACTTACTATCTTGACTTATTACTCACACTTATTATTACCCTATACTTACTACCCACATTTGATACCTTATACTTACTGCCCTGAACTTATTACCCTCCACTGCGCCTTAAGAAACAAACAGTCACTCTGAAAAATGGTGTGGAGGTTCCTCAAAAAATTAAAAATAGATCTACCCTATGACCCAGCAATAGCACTGCTGGGAATTTACCCAAGGGATACAGGAGTGCTGACGCATAGGGGCACTTGTACCCCAATGTTTATAGCAGCACTTTCAACAATAGCCAAGCTGTAGAGAGAGCCTAAATGTCCATCGACTGACGAATGGATAAAGATGTGGTTTATATATACAAGGGAATACTACTTGGCAACAAGAAAGAATGAAATGTGGCCTTTTGTAGCAACGTGGGTGGAACTGGAGAGTGTTATGCTAAGTGAAATAAGTCATACAGAGAAAGACAGATACCATATGTTTTCACTCTTATGTGGATCCTGAGAAACTTCACAGAAGACCATGGGGGAGGGGAAGGAAAAAAAAGTTAGAGAGGGAGGGAGGCAAACCATAAGAGACTGTTAAAAACTGAGACTAAACTGAGGGTTGATGGGGGATGGGAGGGAGGGGAGGGTGGGTCATGGGCATTGAGGGGGGCATCTGTTGGGATGACCACTGGGTGTTGTATGGAAACCAACTTGACGATAAATTTCATACTTAAAAAAACAAAGAAACAAAAAAAACAAAACCATATGTGTCTCTTCTGTGAATTTTTTTTTTAAGTTTTAATTTATCTTGAGAGAGAGAGAGAGAGAGAGAGAGAGAGCACGTGTGTGCGGGGGAGGGGCAGAGAGAGGGAGAGACAGGACTGTCTCTGTCAGCACAGAGCCCAATCTGGGGCTCGATCCCATGAACCATGAGATAGTGACCTGAGCCAGGTTCAGGAGTCGGGCGCTTAACTGACTGAACCACCCAGGCATCCCTGTTCTGTGAATTTCTTGAGAGCAAATACTGTGTATTGTTTATCTTTATATCCACTGTACCTGACTCCTAGGAGGGATTCAGCACATGTTTGCCTAATTGAATGAATAAATGTATCCATGTCAGGCTTAGCCAAATTAGAACAGAGATCATTTATAACTTTTCAAATAATTGATTTTTCTAGAAATAATTGAATAAAGCTTTATAATTACTTCTCATATTTTACATCTGCTCTTCTACTAACGTGCTAACCTTTGGATGACATACATTCTTATATTATATTCAGGTGACATTTACATTTCTTTTCAGTTTATTCTGACCTAGCAGTAGCTTTCAGCATTGCATGGCGACGGCTCTAAGATCATACTTGGAATTTTTCCAGATTTCTTAAATTGAAAAGAGGCTATGTTCAAAGAATGTCCTTGACTCTTGTCCTCTTTTGCTTGGAATTGTTTCTTTTAATGAACCCAGTGTCTACCCCAACTCTACAGCAGATAACCTTGAGGGCGTTTTGACTCAGAGCTTTCCTCTGTGTTTTACATCAGTCAGCCTGTGTGGAGTTCATAGCATCCCTTTAAGAATGACCAGTTTCAGATAATAGCGATGCCCTGAGCCTGAAATGTGTAAACAGCTCTATTTTTCCATGGGCGTGGAGGCAATAAGCTGTGACAGAAGCCAATGCTGTTCAAAATTCAACGTGCATACACGTCACTGGGGATCTTGTTAAAATGTGGATTCTGATTCAGTGGGTCTGGGGTGGTGTCTAAGCTTCTGTATTCTAACAAGGTGCTGCTGGTTTTACTGGCCTGGGCCCACAGTTTGAATAGGAAGATGATAAGCCCTCTTCTGTAGCCCTGGGCATCCTTAAGTGCTCCAATTTGGAGTCTGCAGAGGGTTCATCTCTAGTAAATGTAAAAGTTCCACAGGCTGGTAGCGTTGCATCTGAGCCCTGAGCCTAGGTTAGCTACAGTTTTTGATGGATCTCCATCCCCCTTTATCCTTCCGGATGCCCTCTGCAAGGCACCTCACGGAAGCTCAGGGTTCTGACTGTGGCCTTCCACTTGAGCATACCCTTTCCTATGCTCTGAGTTATCCTCTCATGCACCCAACCCATTCAAGTTTCCACTTGAAGCTAATTTGGGGAACACAGCCTCGAAAACGTGTCCGTAGACAACACAGTTTAATGTGGTAGCTTCAATTTGAAAACAAGTCTTTAGTGTGCATCTTCGCTCTGCCATTCACTAGCTAGGGATCTCAGCCAGTTGTTTTGTGCCCTCAAAGATGTCTACATCCTAATCCCTGGAGCCGGGGCACATTACCTTGTCTGCAAAAGAAATTTTGCAGGTGTGATTACATTTGGATCTTGAGATGGGGAGACTATCCTGGATTATCTAGGTTGGCCCAGTGCAATCACAGGAATCCTGACAGGAGGCAGGCAGGAAGATAAAGTGGGAGAAGTCAATGTGGATACAGAAGGAGAGATTGGAGTGATGTAGCCATGAGCCAAGGCAGTCTCTAGAAGCTGGAGGAGGGGTGCGTGGGTGGCTCAGTCAGTTAAGTGTCCGACTTAGGCTCAAGTCATGGTCTCAAGGTACGCGAGTTCAAGCCCCGCATCAGGCTCTGTGCTGACAGCTCAGAGCCTGGAGCCTGCTTTAGATTCTGCATCACCCTCTCTTTCTGCCCCTTCCCCCACTTGTGCTCTCTCTCTCTCTCTCTCTCTCAAAAATAAATAAACATAAGAAAATATTTAGAAGCTGGAAGAGGCAAGAAGTAGACTCTCCTGGAGCCTCCAGAAGGAACCAGCCCGGCTGACAGATTAATATTAGTCCAGTGAAACTGATTTTAGATTTCTGGCTTCCAGAACCATGAAAGAACAAGCTGTAATTTATTAAAGCAGCATTTGGAAATTAACACAAGTTTCTGGTTCTTAGTTTGTAATAGACTACTGGTAGCAAGGCTAATAGAAGCTTCGATGCTAGTTTTAAAAGACATAATATATATGAAAGTGTTTTTAAAACCCTAAAGCTATGGGTCTTGGACCTTAGTGGTATAAGGATCATTTTTGAGAGCTTAATAAAATTGAGATTTTGGGGGGCACCTGGCTGGCTCAGTTGGGAGAGCACACCACTCTTGATCCTGGGGCTGCAGGTTCGAGCTCCACATGGGTGTAGGGATTACTTAAAAAATATATTTAAAAATAAAATAAAATAAAATAAAATAAAATAAAACAAAATAAAATAAAATAAAATAAGAAATATTTCTACCCAAGACATTCTGATATGATATGTCTGGGTTTAGGCTCGTGAATCTGTATTTCCCACAATCACCTGAAACTTTTTGACTTAGGTAGTCCATGGACCACACCTACAGGCATTGTTCTAACGTGGGATTATTGATAAAATTCAAGCCCCCTGGTGACAAGTGGAGGAGATTTGGGGGCCAAAGGAAGCAAAAGTCTAAATCACCCTACAAAGAGTCTCCCACAAATCAGCATATCTTTGCAAGGTGCCCTCAAATGGGGTTGGTATGTATCACGTAAGCAGTGGCATCTATAAAATAATGATGAGAGCACTGGGTGTTGTAGGTAAGTGATCAATCACTGAATTCTACTCCTGAAACCAATACTGCACTGTATGTTAACTGAAATATAAATAAACAAAATAATGATGATTTTCCATCCCGTGGCAGGACGTGGCAGCAGTGGGCACAAGTTGTGGTCACCAGGTCATGATTCTCCCATGCCATACGGCAGGTCTCTGGGGCAGCTTGTCTGCTCTGCATGCTCAGAACACTCTGGTACCTCCTCACCGAGGACAACTGATCCAAATGCATTTTATCTAGAAAAGCAATGCCCAGGGGCGCCTGGGTGGCTCAGTCGGTTAAGCGTCCGACTTCGGCTCAGGTCACGATCTCACAGTTTGTGGGTTCGAGCCCCACGTCAGGCTCTGTGCTGGCAGCTCAGAGCCTGGGGCCTGCTTTGGATTCTGTGTCTCCATCTCTCTGCCCCTCCCCCACTTGTGCTCTGTCTCTCTCTGTCTCTCAAAAATAACTAAATGTTAATAAAAAAAAAAAAAAAAAGGCAATGCCCAGAGAAGAGGACAGATTTTTGAAATCAACCACTGTTGAGGTCTGATTTCTTTAATTTTTTTTTTTTGTTTTGTTTTTTGAGAGAGAGAGTGTGAGCAGGGGAAGGGCAGAGAGAAAGGGAGACAGGATCTGAAGCGGGCTCCATGCTGACAGCAGCGAGCCTGATGCTGGGCTCGAGCTGATGAACCAGGAGATCATGATCTGAGCCTAAGTCAGACTGCTCAACAGACTGAGCCACCCACGTGTCCTGGGGTCTTCTTTTGTACGAGGCACTAAGTTTCCGTTCTGAAGGAACTCACAATGAGTTGGGGGCACAGACATGTAGCCACCACAGGGGCATGGGCCAAGAGTCAAGAAGACTAGAAGACTCTGCCAGTAGAGGAGTAAGAATTGCCAACACTTAAAGTGCTGCTAATAACTTATCAGTGAGTGCTTAGTGCCTAGACCAATGGCTTGTACATTTCGTTAACTATTCCTGTCTTTCATAGTGTTGTTACGTTAGCCATAGGGGACAACTAATTCTGCTTGGGGACAAAGTGATGGCTAATTTTATGTGTCAACTTGACTGAACCACGGGTGCCCAGATATTCGGTCAAACATGATTTGGGGTGTTTCTGTGAGGGTGTTTTTTGGATAAATTTACCATTTAAATTGATAGACTGAGCCAAGTGGATTGCTTTCCTTAATGCGGATGGGCCCCCTCTAATCAATTGTAGGTCTAAATAGAACAAAAAGGTTGACCTTCCCCAGAATAAGAGGGGATTCCTCCCGCTTGACTGCCTTTGAACTCAGATATTGATTTTTTTTTTTTCTTGTCTTCTGGCTCACATGGTAGAGGAGGCCACTTTTCAGAGGTTTTGAAATCATTTCTAAATATTCTACTTTATAATTATAAATTATAACTTCTTCTGTCATTTATTCGTTCATTTCAACCTATACTTAGGGTTCAGATGAATTTAGTGAATGATTATCGTGTGAATTTAGTGAATGATTATTGTGTGGCAGGCACTTTGCTAGGCATAGAAGTGGGATTTAAGAATAAGACATCAGGGGTGTCTGGGTGGCTCAGTCGGTTAAGCGGCCGACTTCGGCTCAGGTCATGATCTCACGGTCCGTGAGTTCGAGCCCCGCGTCGGGCTCTGTGCTGACAGCTCAGAGCCTGGAGCCTGTTTCAGATTCTGTGTCTCCCTCTCTCTGACTCCCCCGTTCATGCTCTGTCTCTCTCTGTCTCAAAAATAAGTAAACGTTAAAAAAAAATTAAAAAAGAAAAAAAAGAATAAGACATCAGCCTTGACCCTCCAGTGAGAAAGTCAGGCTTGCAGGCAAAACACTGCAGAGCAATGTCGTATGTACGGATGATCTTTTGAAAGTGGCAGTCCCATTCCTATTAAATAAAAATGTGCTGTCTGGTTAGGATTGCCAGATAAAATATTGCATGGAATATGCAATTAATTGTTGTTTATCTGAAATTCAAAGTCGCTTGGGCATCCTGTGTTTTTAATCACTAGATCTGGCAACTCTATGTCCCTGTACATCCAGAACAGTATAGACATAGGAAGACATGGACGCCCTTAGGCTCAGAAGGGAGGATGCCCTTCTCTTCTCTCTTCTTCTCCTCTCTTCTCTTCTTCTCCATTATTCCCCTCTCCACTGGCCAGCCCCTACCCTCAGGGACTTCCACTGCAGACACTGGCTAACAGAGCAAGTCCCCTGTAGAACATTCCAGAAATGGTGTAGGGAGTCCCTGCTGGGACAGAGGGGAGCCACTTTGACTCTGCCTCTGGGGAGTGGAGGGAACCTGCTTGGCCTGACTCTAATTCTGCTTTTCCCAAAGCCCCCTCCTGCCTGGATTTGCCGCTTGAGGTACTTTTAGTTAGGTAAGGCCAGGGCCAGGGAAAGTCGCAAGCACTCCTCAGTGCTCTTAGAGACACGACTAAGTGGAGGTTGAAAGCGGGGAATTTGGAATTAGCCAGCCTGCATTTGAGTCGTTGCTGTGTCACTTACTTGCTCTATGAACCTGGACAGATGACTTCACCTTCCTAAGCCTCCGTTTCTTCATTGCTAACGAGGAAGATGGCTCTTCTGCGAGGATTAAATAAAAGGACACAAGGACAGCGCCTGGCATGTAAGGATATCTGCTCCGTAAGCGGTGGCTGTTACTAGTGCCTCAGAGTCTCTTTTACATCTAGTGTATTACTGGTTTTTTGTTCCAAATATGCTGCTGCAAACATTTTGTGCATTTGGCTTTTTTTGTTGTTCAAGTTTTGAATGTGTTTCTTGGAAGGAATGCCTAGGAGTAGTATGATTGGGTCAAAGACTACCAGGGGCACAGAGCACACTGAGCACAGGCTCTGGAGTCAGACCAGCCAGGATGAGATGCCAGCTGCTCCACTTCCTGGCTGTATGATTCTGAGCAGATTCCCGCACTTCTCTGTGCTGTGGTGTTGCAGAATTTAAATCAGTGTTGGTCGTTATGGTGAACGTGTGATGGGTCTTCGTGCGTACTGGCAGGTTACCTTCTAAAACTATAATAATTTGATTATTATATTAACTATCCCATCAGACTAAGAGCAGATCTTATTCTTCTTTGTGTCTATCATTTTTTAAAAAGTGTTTTTATATTTTCTGCTTTCTTTTATTTTTGTTTTTCATATATTTATTGTTTTTTTTTTATCATATCTGTCTTTTCCATTATAAAATTGTCTGTTGCTTCAAGACTCAAAAGTTACATTCCATTTGCCTCTAAATGACTCTAACTTGGCACTTGAGGAAGCACATGGGGAAGATATTTTGGGAACAGGAAGCCTTTTTAGTACCCTTTATTTAGCACAAGTGATGAGAAATTTGAGGGGAATAGCAGGAACCAGGGACTCTGAGAATCACAGTCAGATTGGCTTCGCATCTGAGGTGGAATTATTCATGTAGTAGAGGGCTCGGCGAAAAGATCCAAAATCAGCACATCTTTTTGTTAACAGTGTGATCTCTGGCAGGTGGACAGAATGTCTTCTGGTTTAGTGCAAGTCATTTTCAGACAAGCTTTTAAAATTTTGCCTGCCGACTCATAGGCTGTCATCAGATCAGGGACCCTGTAGAGAAGACACCTAAAAAAGATAAGGGGTGTTATTGTAATTTGGGCGATATGGACAAACAGGAATAAGCAGAAATGGGACCAGCTGCCTAATGGCACACGGTTTCACTCCTGGCTCTAGAATACACCGTCCTTGTATTCTTGTGGGCAGACATTCTTCTTTTTGAGGTGAATGGGAACAGATGGCATGATCTTTCCAGGACTAGTGTCTTATACCATGAGGCACTGCAAAAGGAAGAAAGTCTGTGTCTCAGGGTATGTCCTAAGCAGGACGGATGTGACAAGAAGACTGCTGAGTTTTAATGGAGCCCTCCTCCTGTGCACCCCCCAGCTACAGTCCACCGGGTTGGGGGGCTGCCCATGGGTCCCTGCCTTGCACCTCTGCAACATCCTGATTACGGCACAAGTACCCTCATTCATTCTCCTTGGTTTATTTTCTCCTCGTACCCAACCGAAGAGCAAAGGTCTGATTTTTACTGGCTCACAGTTTCTGTCGGGAAGACAAGGTGGATGAAACACATCACTTTCCTGGGCCGACTATCTGCTTCTTAATAGAGTCTTAAGCCCAAACGTACTTGCTGTCTGATTCTAGACACGACAGCACGCATACACCCCTCTTTCTAGGGGTAATGGACAAAATAATGGTAGGAACAGGAAGATTCCCAAACGTACACTGACCTCTGTTTTACCTTTCCTCATTCTCCGGGGTTAGATGATCACAAATAAAATTTAAAGAAATCGTCTATAGAGCAAGTTTGTTAGCTTCTTGAAATCTCAATTTCCCCGTCTGTAAAACGGGAATAATATCAATGCTTATCTCTATCCACCAGGGCTGTTGTAAGTGTTAAATGAAGTAAGATAATGCAGAGAACATTGTTTCGTAAGCCACTAAAGGGCTTACAATTATTAGTTACTGTTTTTATTAGCTTCAAAATGTAAACCATGATTCTCTGAGTACTAATGGAAACAATAAAAAGACAGACATTCGGGAACGTATTAAGGATGATAACAGCCAGAGCAATTTACTAATGTTCATCAAATACAAATAAAGTGTGTATTTAAATGTAAATTCTAGGGGCGCCTGGGTGGCGCAGTCGGTTAAGCGTCCAACTTCAGCCAGGTCACGATCTCGCGGTCCGGGAGTTCGAGCCCCGCGTCGGGCTCTGGGCTGATGGCTCAGAGCCTGGAGCCTGCTTCCGATTCTGTGTCTCCCTCTCTCTCTGCCCCTCCCTCGTTCATGCTCTGTCTCTCTCTGTCCCAAAAATAAATAAACGTTGAAAAAAAAATTAAAAAAAAATAAATAAATGTAAATTCTATTAATTTTTTTGTGTTCTGATTCATTGCTTTCTTTTAAAATTTTTATTAAATCCATCCTTCTGTTTCCTTTAAGCTTGTTCTGCTGTTCTTTTCCTCTAATTTCTTGGGTTGAATGCTTCATTTACCTGTTTCCATTTATCATTACTTAACAATGAAATAATTGAAAAGCACAAATCTGCCTGTGGTGTAACTTTGGCCGTATCTCAAGTGTTTGATACACAGCATTATATTTGCTGTTTTCTAAGTGGTCAGTACGGTTTGAGTTCTCCTTTGATCAAAGTTTTTGGAGAAAGTTTTAAAATTTTCAGGATGTTAGATTTCTTTTGGTCCACACTTGTGTCAATAATTCCTACCTCTACTGTATGCTGATCAAAGAATATGGATGACAAATTTTCTGTTTATTTTTATTCTGGGAATTTATTAAGATTTTCTTTGTGGTTTACTAGATGATCGATTTCTGTCAATACTCTAAACACATGAAAAGGAAAAGTGTGAAATTCTAATAAATTCTACATATATTTATTAAATATTTCATTAGTTAAATTATTTAGATTTTTCAAATGGGTGATCCCTGGACTAGCTTCGGGAGATCTGTGTGTGCTTTCTTTTCTCATTTTCTTTCTTTCTTTCTTTCTTTCTTTCTTTCTTTCTTTCTTTCTTTCTTTCTTCTTTCTTTCTTTCCTTCTTTCTTTCTTCTTTCTTTCTTTCTTTCTTTCTTTCTTTCTTTCTTTCTTTCTTTCTTTCCCTTTTTATAGAGGGAAGGCTCACCATTGTTTCAGGTTCTCAAAGACTCCCCAAATATTAAGAAACTCTGCTGTATACTCTAATTGACCTGTGAAGGACTAAGAAAAGGAAGTTAAACTACTGAACATAACTTAAAATCAACACTAAAAACTATACTGAAACAAAAATTATAATTATTTTATTACTATAAAGGATTCCTGACAAACAGTCATATTGATATTTACTATTTATTTACCCTGTGAATAGTGCTAAGTGGCCTCCGCTTATTTTATTCCAGGCCTTTCTGCCATCCTATGATGGCAGAAAACGGCCAAGTCACTTAGTCAAAATTTATCAAATCTGGAACTAGTTGGTCACATATATTCTGTTTTCCCTATGAATTTTGTCCTGGGTCTCTTGCAATTTCCTCTGATGAATTCTCTGTCTCTTCTCTGAATACTTCTCAGTTGATACTCTAAGGAGACAGTCCCATTTTGGAAAGCTAATCATGTCTTTAAGGTGACTCAGTTCAAAGTCACATACTTCCTCAAGTGAGGCAGGAAAATAAATGCATGAGATGAGAAGGACAACCACTTAAAAACTGACAGCCAAATCACAGACGCATTTGGAACAGGAAGTACCGTGCATTTTCAAATGACGTATGTGAAGAATTTAAAGTCTATCTTAAAAGGAAAACTGAAGAGGTACTAAAAGGAATAGGGACGATCGAAATTATAACCTCTGCTCTACAAAAGCCCCTATACCTAATCTTCAAAATTATTCGGAATTCACAGGGCTGACTTATCCATTAGGTACATAGTACGTTGTTACTAGGCACAAATGGCCCATGATGCTTTCAGGGCTCATAAAGATGTCTTAATTTTAATGTCTTTTAAAATCAGGGGAAAATGATGATGATGATGATAATAATAGATATATAATAATGAATCCAGCCCAGATTATATTTGCCTTTATACCAAGGCAGTCATAATACATATATATGCATATAAAATTATATATATATGTGTGTATATATATATATATATATATATATATATATAATATTTTATGGAAGAAGGGACCCATGAAGGCAAAAGTACCTACAGCCCATGAAAATCATAACGGGGTTGTGTTAATTATTATCTATTTAATGTGGTGACCGGTCAGTATCCAAGCAGATGCCTTGTGCAGGTTGCCTGATGATGTGTGTTTATGCATAGTTTTGAGGCATTGTTTAGAATAGTTGATATTCTCTTAGTAGAATGCAGATTGATGCTATGTTTCCTCTTCATGTCTGGGCTGCTTCTGTTTGCTTCACTCTGGCTCTTTCTACCTGTGAACTTCTTGCACATGGCCCAATAGTCTCCTTCCCCAAATATGCATCAGATTTACCACCGATGTTGGGTTTTCGTGCATCTGAATTCAAACTCTGTTGGAGCTTCCTCTAGTTAAGTGTTCAACATAGATGAAATTAGCTGTAACTGATCTTCCCCCTCTTGTTCTTCCCCCCACACTTCTGCATGCCCCTCAATACCCATTGTAGGTATGACTGGCCCTTCTGCAAACTCAGTTGTGGCAGCTAATGAAATGTCTTCTACGATATAGTTTTACTATGGCTCAATTACACAGAGCAGAAAACAATCACAGGAAGATGAACCCCGAAGTAAGTAGTGGTCTTACTCCAATTACATTATTATAATTTCTCATGCCCTTGATTGCCATTTTGCCACGTATTCAACACATGGGGAACTGAAGTGTCCTCCCCAGGAAATGTCATTTGCCGAGACTGTCCAATCTAGGAAGGTCTCAGAGAAGAGCCACATTGCATAATGAGGCAGGACTCCTGCCTTGAGATTAAGCCATTCTTTGAAGATGAACAGATACCCTGCTGAGTCTCTTTTTTTGCTGGAGAAGTGACCTAAGTATCCACATCACATACACTTCCTGTCACTTGGAGATTGTAATAAGCCTTCTTCATTAACGATTATGTATTAAGAACATCTGAGTAGATGTGACTTTAATAGCAAGTTGAATTTTATGTAATTATCATGGTGTCACACACCTTTATCCATTTGTAGAATTTCAATACTCAAGAAGCACCATATTGTTTCACTATAGAGAAGCATGATCGGTGCATGGCAATCTGGTATTACTAAGACATATATTGTCTAGCTCCGATGAGATGAACTCTGAGATACAAAAAACCTTTATCTGTCACATTTCCCATTTATATGTATGACTCCTGTTTAAAGTGAAGAACAGGAAAGGTTAGGTCTTTTTTCGTAAGAAGAAAGCTTTGAGTAAAAAAACACTTTTTTCTCTTTTAATATTATCTTACTAATAGAGAAATAGGAAAATTTCTGTTATGGATATTGTATCAGCCAGGATTAAGTTTTCTACTCAGGAACTTTAAGAGACTGGGATTTATTAAAGGATATTTTATGGTTTATTGCACCATAGGGAGGTGAAGGATTACCCCCTGGGCTGAACTTCCAGGAACAATTTCCCAAAACAAACTGTGAATCTGGGTCCGGGGAGCAGTTGCCTCTGCAATGGTCAAGAGGCTTCAGATTTAGGAAGCTGACATAGCAGCTGCCTGCTTCTCTGCTAATGACAGTCTCCACACGGACCCCAACAGTGTGACGTCTTGTCTCTCTTCCCATGTGGCTTAGTTCTAAATCAAAGCCTCATTTGACTATACTTGATTTGTGAAGCTCTAGTGCAAGGAAGTCCAAGGACTATAGTTTTTAGCTTTCTGGCCTCCACATGCTGAAAAGGGTCCAGAATGGGGTGTGATGGACCAATTTAGAGCACATACTCTGGGAATACAGTGGGGAAGATAACCTACTGAAAATTCGAGTAACATTGCAGGAATAAATCAGATATGGTCATCATCTTTTGGGTTTATCGTTTTCCCCTTTCAGGGTTGGAATTGTATTAATCATAATCTTTGGTTCATGATACACTCACATCAGTGATTTACTATGGATCCCAAACTACTTAATAATATAACAACCATCAGAGACCCACTCACCACCAGCATAAGCTAGGTCCATGACAACAGCCTACATCTAACCAAACATCTCCTGACACTCCCTTATCCCAGGAACTCATCACCTGCATTTCGTGTTTCATTGTATCTATCTGTATTCCCACAAAGTACCTTTTCAAACAATATTTTAGTAGTTTCTATACTCTTACACAATCGTATAGTTCTTCCTTTTTTCATCCAATGTTCTGTTGCCAAATTCATCCGTGTATTTGCATGTCACTATGGTTCATTTCAACTGTTGTGTTCTATTGCTGAAGTGACAATATTCCATCACATAAATACTCATCCATTTTTCTCTTAAAGGGTATTTGGGCTGCTTCAGAGTTTTGATACAGTGAAGAACGCCGCTGTAAACATTCTTTCAAATGTATAAGAGTTTTTGGGGGGTGTCTACCAAAAATGGAATTACTGGATCATGAGAATTTTTAAGTTTGGTTTGGAGTTGTATATGGTGAAGGTCATCAAAAATGTACAATTTTGGCCAAGTCTGGTTTAAAAGTAATAAGCTTTTAATATTTTATAATTAATATTTAATAAATATTTATAAACAAATAATTATAAATATAATTAAATATTTAATATTAATACTCTATACCTAATAAAGTATAGGACACAGGGGTTTTTCTCAAAAAGCCTTTGTTCCATTTGAAGAAATAATTAAAATTTATCTTGGGCATTTTTTAAACCTGCTTCTCTTCTGGCATACCTCTTACCCCAGGAACCCACCTCACCTTTCTGGGTGGGATTGTCAGCTAATAGAAGTTCCTTGATATTCAAGAATCATCCTTCTTAGATCACAGCTTCAGGACGATGATCCCTCTAACGTTTGTCCAAAACCCCTTCCTATTCACATTACAGTCTCTTAGCGTTTGAAGCACACAGCTCTTCTGCCACACTGAAGAGAAATCTCAGGGTTCCAACCACATTAGCAGGAAGTTGATAAGGACATAGAGTGTCCATTAAACCCAGCTTGATTTAGTGTAACGTAATTATCAGACTGTGATCAGACATTTGATTTACATCAAGCTGCCTAAGCTGTAGAGAGAACCCTTACATTTCACATCTGTCACAGGATCGGTTCCCCTGGAAAGAGACTCCAAGATTTATGTGCATGTGGTTTACAGGGAGGACTCTCAGTTACAGCAGCTGTCAGCAAATGAGGAAAGCCGGATCAAACAAAAGGAGAGGTTCAACTGTAATGCAGTTGCAACAGAGGCTTAGCTGATTATCTGGGAAGTTCTAGCGCTGAGATGGCCTCTTAGAGATACCCTGTTTGAGCAAGGGGCCTAACACCTTGATTCCCCATATAGACTAGGACAAAAGCTGTCCCCAGGAAGAGGGCATAACCTTGAGTGAGACAGCTCCCTTTGACCAGAGATGATTCCTGGGGAAGGCCTTCTGGCAGTGGGGAGGGGGGGGGGGGGGGGGTGGGGGGGGGTGGGGAATGGCTGCTCAGTACTGAAGAGGGGATGTGGGTAGCATATCACAGCATCCACACAAGTCCATCTCTTGTGCAGTATGAACCCATTTGCTTCTTATAAATTCACTCCATCTTGGAACAACAACTTGAGGATTCTAGTTGGTTTCTTCTCTTGGGGAAACTGACAAGAGGAAAGCTAGCGGGCCAAACGATAAGCCCCTGAAGCTACAAATGGTCATACGGCTACTAGTAATCCTCCTCTAACGCTCCTTCTAAATTCCCCACACCCTAGCTAGCACCTCTGCTGGTCGAGGAGGATGGCCGGGTGGGGTGATTCAGATTCTCATTCCTTTGGGGTTTGAATCCCCTGATCAACATGCGATTCTTCAGCCATGGCTACTGTTACAATTAAACAAGAAAATAACAAAACACTATAGTGGTTCACCTGGGTGCTAAACATATTCTTTCTTGTTCCTATTGTATAATAACAGTCCTCTCTCCTCCTCATAATAAGGGTCAATTGCCCCTGGCAGGTTGGTGACTCCTTTCCTTGCCTACTGGCCTGGGAAAAACCCCAAAGAGATTAGACAGATAACAGTCATAGCTTAAAGTTTAATGGGACCTTTACTTGTCCCTTGATAGAAACAGTCTACACTTGGGAATCAGAACTTCTAGCCTTGCTAAGCCTTATGGCGATAGAAGCACAAATTTCCCAAGTGGGCTAATGAGGGTGATGATATGCGAGACTACCTCTACTCCCACTCCTTAGTTCCTGGACCCACATAGCTTACATATTGGGAACACGGCACCTTATAATGATATTGCTTTAGGATATATATTGGGCTCTAAAGGATGTGCCTTATATTCATCACACATCATCTCCATTCTGGTGTCCTAATTATGCCTCCCAAGAGCAGTTACACTGCTCTATCAGGCTAACATCTTCTGGGTGGTGCAATATAAAATAGGATTAATGGCTTCTGGTATGAACCCCTTGCTGTAAGTGGGTCCCTTGGTCAACTGCAATATTATGTGGGATCCCATGTCAACAGATCAGTTATTCCATGAGCCCTCAGATAGTGTTGGATGAAGTCATGCAGGCAGGAAGCAAAAACCCATAGCCAGAATATATGTCAATTCTAGTCAAGATGAAATGCCAGGGTCAAAGAGGTCCCATGTAGTTATTTGGCCATCAAATGGAAGGTTAATTTCTTCTGAGAACAGTATAATATTGAGAGCTCAGTCCTCATCTCTATTGCTGGCAGATTACACACTTCACAACAACAGTAGCTCTATTGGCATTGGAGAGTGGGAACCCATGTTATAGGGCCCATGTGTAGCCTTATTCCTTGAAAGCATAGCTTCTCTGGTCATGCACCCATTGTGTTAGTATTGGGCTGGCCAAGTCATTCTGCCTACTTGGTGGTTTAGTGCCTCTTCCATGGTGAATGCTTGCTCTCTGGTGTGAATTAACACATCATACAAACATCTTCACACTTTGTGCCCACTCCCTAAGACATATACATGCCTCTTTCCCACTTCTTCTGGGCTGTGATCTTCTAATTTCTCTCCTTCCTATGTCTCTTACCAACCAACCAAGACGTTTACCTTAGCCCATGAGTATGCGCACGTGCACGTGCACACACACACACACACACACACACACACATTTAATTAAGGACAATTCTCTTTCTATACTAAGTGTATGACAATGTACATTTTCTGAACCTTTGCTCTTTGGGAGGATTTCCCTTCACTGCTGTCTTTTATGGCCATTCTTGATGGGGGCTGCAGGGCAATAAGAGTCTAATTATAGCTTCACCCATATATTGGGTTTGCTTACCAATAAACCAAGCTAATCCTATTTGTCCTTTCATCCACAGGTCGTAATAGACCCACCTTGGTGTAGGTGTAGGAGAGGCACCAGTGCAATAGTGGTGGATGGCATGGGAGTCTGAATGACCTGATTATTCAGTTTACTTGTGCCCACTGGCTCTGCTCATGCTGGTCCCAGATATACCACTTCCATCTCTCGGAGTATTGCTTCTGGAGCTGCCACACTTCATGACTTGATGACACTGGCAGAATTCTGCTCATGATAGACAGTTTTGGTCACATCAACACTTTCATCTTATGGCCAGGCTCTATCGTGGCTCATTTTCAAATAATGTATAGTTCTCTGGCATGCCTTGCTCCAGAACCCTGGTGTTCTTTGTTGTGATTTTCCTATGGAGGCTTGTCATAAACTTCACATGGCCTCTCTATGACCAGATACATCAAAATCCCTAAGATCTGCCATGTTGTGTGGCTCAAGTTGTAGGGCTTCTTGTCTCACAAACTGAACAGCTGCAAAGCCATTTCCCACTCTAGTCTCCATTCACAGCTGGCAGCCTTCCATGTTAATTGACGAATAGGTTAGAGCAATATTGTCAAGTATGGAAGCTGTTGCCTTCAGAATCTGAGGAAGTCCTCCGGGTATTGCACTTCTTTCTCAACAGTGGGAGGCACAAGAAATAATTTGTGCTTCACTTTGGAGAGGTTGTGCCAGCATGGCCCACACCACTGGACTCCTAAAAACTTGACTGATATGAGTCCTTGAATCTTTGAAGGGTTTATCTTACTCCCTGGTGAAAATATGTCTTGCCAAGTCTTCCAAAGTTTCTGATGTACCATTACTGGCTTATCTGGTTCAATAAACATGATTATCATAGATGTGGTAAAGTAATATGATGTACCACGAAACATCTAGATCATTTTAGTCCATTCAGGCTATATTATGACTGAAGGTGGTAGAGTTAACATAGCTCTGTGGCAAGACTGTAAATGTTTAGTTATCTATCCCACCTGAATCTCAGCTGATCTTATTTCATGTTGGAGGTGGAAAAGAAAGCGTTCACTAGATCAACATCCATTTACCATGTACCTGATACCGTGTTAATCTTTTCTAGCACAGATACTACAACTAACACAGCAGCTGAATCTGGGACTACTGTTTGGTTGTGTTTGTGATAGTCCATTTTCATCCTTCAGCATCTGGTTGTTTTTTATAGGGACCAGACTAGTGAATTAAATGAATAAGGAGGGGTGTCTGGATGGCTCAGTAGGTTAAGTGTCTGACTCTTGATTTCAGCTCAGGTCATGATCTTGTGGTTGTAAGATTGAGCCTTGCATCAGGCTCTGCACTGGGCATGGAGCCGGCTTGGGATTCTCTCTTTCTTCCTCTCTCTCCTACCCCTCCCCCACTCTTTCTCTCTCAAAATAAATAAACTTAAAAAATTTTTTTTTAATAAATGAATAAGGATACGATAGGGACTACCAGCTCTATATTCTGAAGGTCTTTAAGGGTAGTGCTAATCTCTGCCATTCCCTCCATGAAGTGATATTCTTTTGATTTTATAGTCTTGTCTGGGAAGAGTGGAAGTTTCGGAGGATACCATTTGACTTTCTCCACTACAGAAGATATTACCCTAAAGGCAAAAGAACAAATACGAAGATTTAGCCGTTTACCAAGATGTCCATGAAAACTGTAACATGGGTACTGGAGAAATGATTATGGGATTACTGGGTGGGTCCACGGAGCCACTGAACACACAATGAACTAGGACATAGATCATTACTCCATTTATTACTTGGCCTCCACATAACCCCACTTCTATAAAGGGGCCATTATGACATAGTTGCAAAAAGACTTCAGTTGATCATACAGGGATCAATGTCAACTTGGAATCAGTGTCCACCAGTCCTTCAAATGTCTGGATATTCTCCTTCCAATATATGGTAGCCTGAATAAATGGCTGTAGATCCCTTTGGGGGAAGAATCAGGGGAATCACTGCTCCCATACACTTGCCATAATGTTTCAAGTTCCTCACTTATGGGGACTTGGCCTCTCCTTTCACTGACGGCTTTCTAGACTGAAAGTTGACTCAGATAAGACAAAGGGAGAAACCTAATGGAAATTCATCATACCAGAGACCTCAGTCAACCCCAGTGGGAGCTCTGAACTGCAATGACTCATCAGAGATAATCCGAATCAAAGCAAGGAGCTGAGCCTTTGTACCTTCATATCAACTACCATCGGATGCAGGCTACCCCTCGGGAAGGGCTGTGTGTTTGGGTAAGACAACTACTACCCTCATCTGAGGGCCATTTCTGGACAGGGCCTCACTTGTAAGCTCTTCACTGGCAACACTCCTCAAAGCTGAAAAAGTGAGTTCCTTGACTTCGAAGGGGACATCTGGGTGTTGTCTCATGGCACCACTACAATACTGAAAGTACCTTCTCTGAAGTTACTTAAGCGCTATCTGAAAATTCTCTTCTCTGAATCCAGGCTAGCACTTCATTAGTAAGCCCTTACTGTATTAGCTGTCTTCTCTTACCTCAAAATGTGTTCCACAGAACACTAATATTATGAGATGCCTACCAAAAAGAATTCCATAGTCAAAGGAATTTGGTGAATGTGACCTAATTTATCGCACTCTGGCAGGTTCACAAAGCACACTAACATGTTAAAATTTCTGAGATGACTTAAGTGCAACAAATTGATTCCTAAAGTTAGTATTTTCAAAACTTTCCTTCTTTTCACAGTTTGTGGAACTAGAATTCTAGAAAAAAACCTTTTGCTGAAGATCTTTCAGTGCTTGAAGAAATTCCTCTTGGCTTCATTTCTCAAGGATTTTTCTTTCCTTATTTGTTATTTTAATTGCAGTGTAGTTAACATACAGTGTTATACTAGTTTTAGGTGTACAATATAGTGTTTCAGCAATCCATACATCACCCGGTGCTCATCACAGGTGCACTCTTTAATCCCCATCACTTATTTCACCCATCTCCCTGCCCACCTCCCCTCTGGAAACCATCTCTGTGTGTTCTCTATAGTTAAGAGTCTGTTTCTTGGTTTGCCTCTCTATTTCTCCCCCTCTGTTTGCTCATTTAGTTTGTTTCCTTAATTCACATATGTGAAGTCCTGTGGTATTTGTATTTTTGTGACTGACTGATTTTGCTTCGTGTAATACTCTCAAGGATTTTTCTAATTGATTGTCCTTTAAGCAGGTAATGAATGTATGCCTTTCTTTCCATTCCCACTGCTTTAAGCTTGGCCAAAATCACTATGATCCTGCAAACCTAGACTATTGCAATCGTCTCCTACCAGTGACCTTCCCTCAAGTTTCTCTCACTTTCGATCTTTTACACAGACCTGAGCAAAATCAATGGTCTAGAACTGTACTAAGTAACCACTAGCCATGTGAGGGAGATAAAACACGCACAGATGAAGCAACTTGAATTAACTAGAAAATAATACATCAACCAAATCATGTACTTAAAATAGTCTATCAGTAGTGTGATTCAAATTGAATATAAAATGTAGATGAAAAAGAGCTCTTTGTTCTTCAGCATTGTGTACACAATTTCAAAGCTAAAGGTCAGGAGACTGTTTTATGATGATTGGGCTGCTTCACCCAATAATTCATCCAGATGGAGGCTTAAGAAATATCTTCTCGGGGCGCCTGGGTGGCGCAGTCGGTTAAGCGTCCGACTTCAGCCAGGTCACGATCTCGCGGTCCGGGAGTTCGAGCCCCGCGTCAGGCTCTGGGCTGATGGCTCAGAGCCTGGAGCCTGTTTCCGATTCTGTGTCTCCCTCTCTCTCTGCCCCTCCCCCGTTCATGCTCTGTCTCTCTCTGTCGCAAAAATAAATAAATGTTGAAAAAAAAATTTAAAAAAGAAATATCTTCTCAACTCTAAAATAGTAACATTTACAAATCTGAATCCCATTCTTCTGATTCATCAATGGCCAAGGAATAATCAGGGGGCCAAAGTCAGATTTCTTTTAACAGAATTACCTGGAATGATAATGATCTAAATAAAGATCACATGAAGTAAACATTAAAGCTAAAAAAATTACTCTCTCAGTTTCCTTTATTTTGGGAATGTACTTACCAGACTCACATAGCTCTCTTGGCCTATGCAAAGAATAATATAAATCCCTGAAATTCATAAGAAGATGATGGTGCTATTTCTAGAAGATGCAGGTCTCAGTATAAACCATAGTGTTTGGGCTTCCCAAGAGCCAAAATTGTCATGTCACTGACATCTGGGTAAAAGAACTCGGAAATTTAGCTTTAAGAGAAGATATTGAAGGGGAAGAGAAGGCAAAAGGCCTAGATGCAGCCTGAAGAATGAGGGACTGAGGATTGCAAATGGCTGGCTACAGTTCATTTTACTAATTTATTAATTAAACATTTAGCCCAGGAGATGCAATGTAAGATGAATATAGAGCTGCTGAGTGAGGCAGTAGAGAGTGCTGGGGCTCAGGCTAACTGTAAGTGTGTGCCCCCTCTAAGGAAGGAATCAGTCAGTTGCCAGATGGGATGATTCAGGCTCTGTGTTGGGAGAGCTTCTGATTTATAAGAAAAATATTTGAAATCTGGATTTTGTTTCATTGGAAACATATCACTTAAAAAATGTTGCAGACACCTGGGTGGCTCAGTTTGTTAAGTGTCCGAATCTTGATCTCAGTTCAGGTCTTGATCTCAGGGTTATGAGTTCAAATCCCACATTGGGTTATACTCGGCATGAAGCTTACTTAAAAAATAATGTCCTGGGGAGCAGGACAGGTGGTGGAGGCGAGGGAGAAATATAGTATATTTAACTCTAGAACTATTTTCAGAGCTCAAGCTTTGGACCTTTTTGACTTGCCAACAAAATGCTTGACTGGCTTCCTTTATCAGAGCTACTTGAAGAAACTGATGTTGTGATCAATGAAGACTATTTAAATGAGTCACACAGAAAACAAGCCTCACTATATTATCAGGCTAGATTTAAATATATAATTTGTAAGTGTAAAATCTGCACCTTTGTTATTCAGAGATGGCATCTTGAGAATAGTTTCCTCCATCAGGAGTTGCCCAGTAGTTTTCTTCATAGACTCAAGGAAAATGAGGCTCCAAACTATCTTTTCCTTTTTTCCAATGCTAGCTCCCTCAAAAATACTCCTTAAGGACACTGACTTCCATCAGTGGACTGAAAAATAATGTTGAAATAGTGGATGCCAAATGATTCCTGGGTATACATCAAGGGAAGAAATCTTTACAGGTATAGGTTTTGTCCACCTCATGTTAAAACAACTGTTTTTAGTTAATTCAGTACAGTTCTCTGACATCACATAGGCAACGTCTGCTGTTCTAAAGATTATACTACGTATGTGTAGGTGTGTATTATATTTTGGTGTGTGTATACGTCGTTGTATATGGTCATCCTATAAGCACTGTAACTGCCAGCCCATCCCCCACAACACATATACATAAAGACACACATCTTCACACAGATAAATCAAAACGTCATCATGGTTATTTCTGTTAAGTGTTCTTAAATTTTTCTTCTTTTCCTATATCCAAATTTTCTTTAATGATCATGTGTATCTATTAAACACTTTTTAAAAATTGTACTCAGGGACTTCTCTTTCAGGCACCAAAGGGTATATCAGTTAGCTTTTTCTCTATACCAAGTCATCCTAAAGCTACTATTTGCTGCCAGTTCTGTGGGTCAGCAGTTTGGACTGGGCTCAGATGAGATAACTTTCTCATTTCCACATGGCAGAGGCTGGGCTCATTCATGCATCTGGGATCACCTATACATCTGATGAGGGCTATTTGCTAGTAGGGGTGATGGAAGGAATTCAATATCCAGCAAATCAGCTTGGGCCCATTCATATGATGGTGATCATAGATTTCCCAAGAGTGCCAAGAGAGGGCAAGTCCTTAGGCGCAAGTCTTTTTCAAATCTCTATTTGCATTCCTTTTTTTTTTTTTTTTTATGTTTCATTGGCCAAAGCAAGACACACAGCCATGCCTAGATTCAATGAGAGGAGAAACAGAGTCTATCTCCTGATGGGAAAATTGACAAAGACGCATTGCAAAGGGGCTTAATATGAATGAGAGAAATTTGTGGTGATTGTAGAAATCTCTTCTACTGGATAGGTTATTCACACCAACCTACCTACTGAAAACAATAGAAATGCTGGATATGGTTTTTAAATCTTGTTTAAAATAATTAAAGATCTGGGAGCCTGGGTGGCTCAGTCGGTTGAGCGTCCGACTTCGGCTCAGCTCATGATCTCTTGGTCTGTGAGTTCGAGCCCCACGTCGGGCTCTGGGCTGATGGCTCAGAGCCTGGAGCCTGCTTCCGATTCTGTGTCTCCCTCTCTCTCTGCCCCTCCCCCGTTCATGCTCTGTCTCTCTCTGTCTCAAAAATAAATAAATGTTAAAAAAAAATTAAAAAAAAAAATTAAAGATCTAACAAGGTTGTATGAAATGATTAGACCAAAATCTGTGAGAAAACAAGAACCCAGACAAGTTTACAAAACATGAGAGCCACTTTTATCTTTTATTTTTATTTTTTGGAGGGGGGGGATAGGAGGGGCAGAGAAAGAGGGGAAGAGAGAATCCCAAGCAGGCTCCAGCTGTCAGCACAGAGCCCGGTGCAGGGCTCCATCTCACAAACGGTGAGATCATGACCTGAGCTGAAATCAAGAGTTGAAGTCGGACATTTTACCGACTGAGCTGCACAGGTGTCCCATGCCACTTTTATCTTAAGGACATTTGGCAATCCATGAAAACTTGAACTTCGCTTTTAATGTATCACAAAGGGGAGGAGGGTGCCAATAAAAGCCCAGAGCCTGTCCCAAGTATGGTATCTAAAGAGACTGCTCCAATATTAAGTTAGAATCCCAAAGGGTTATACCTTCAGAAGAAGGGTAAACCAGAGTAAATCCATTCTCATCACTCTTTCTATGGGACTGATGGGCAGGTTGCCTTGGTGCTGATCAGAATGTGCATGTGGGACAGGAACAGGAGGAAACAGTCTCAGATTAATGGACCTTAACATGGTTTTGCAGCCCAAATTAATTATCTCTAGGTGGCACAAAATACCCCAAGACACGAATTTGGTTTAATTTAACTCCAGGCTTGGTGCACTTGGGTGGCTCAGTTGGTTAAGCATCTGACTCTTGACTTCTGCTCAGGTCATGATCTCACAGTCATGAGACTGAGTCCTGGATAGGGCTATGCACCTGCTTAAGATTCTCTCTCTCTCTTTCTCTCTCTCTCTCTCTCTCTCCCCCTCCCCTGTTCACACACTTTCTCTCTCTCTCTAAAAAAAAAATTAATGATAAAATAAAATAAATTAAAATAAAATAATTGCAGACTGGTGCATTCCTAGCCATTCTGGAAGCAAGTTCATATCTTCTCTGGTGGAAGACACTATCATTCTAGGTCTCAAAAAACCCCTACAGATAATTTTTCAAGGACAATGACCAGCATAGTGTCACAAATAATCAAGCATCTAAGGAAAGAAGGCTTCTTGAGTTAGATCCAGAAAAGGGAAACAGACCCACAAGGACTTCAGATATTGAAATTATAGAGATAATAAAACAACTATGCTAACTATTTTAAAAGAAATAAAAGACATGTTTAGAGGTGCCTGGGTGGCTCAGTTGGCTAAGCATCTGACTTCGGCTCAGGTCATGATCTCACGGTTCATGAGTTTGAGCCCCACATCAAGCTCTGTCCTGACAGCTCAGAGCCTAGAGCCTGCTTCAGATTCTGTCTCCCTCTCTCTCGGCTCCTCCCCTGCTTGCACTCTGTTTCTCTCTCAAATGTAAATAAACATAAAAAATAAATAAATAAAAGACATACTTGAAAATATCTCCAGGGAAATGTGATCTAACATTCTTATTTGAAAAAGAACTAAATGAAACTTTTAGAAATTAATATATTATATGTAATATATAACATAATATATATAACATATAACATAATATACATACATATATATTTATACATATTATATACATACCTATATTTACATATATATATATTTAAAGCTGGAAATCTAGGAATACACCCAGTTAGAATTTTCTTTCAAAAGTGAGGGGGAAATAAACATTTTAGTCCACAAAAACCTTATAAGGTTTAATACTAACAGAACATCACTAAAGGCAATTCTAAACAATGTACTTCAGGCAGAAGAAAAGTAATCCCAGATGGAGAAGCTAGAAGAAATGAAGAGCAAAGAAAGTGATAAATACGTGAGTTTATCTAAACAATAATACATTCCTAGGTTAATAACAACAAAAGGAGAACTAAAACTCATGCTAATAATAACGCCTAAGTTAGGTGGATAAGAAAATTGGGTTAAAATACCCTACAGTTCTAATAATGCCTAAGGGAGGGGGGGCAAAGTGTTGATTAATTTTAGTTTTATAATTTAACTATAAATTTTATGTTTAGGGAACCACTGAAAGAACAGAACAGCAGGTATATATTCTAAACTAGTTGTAGAAAAAATTAGAAATGATAGAAAGTAATCAAAAATACATAAAGGAGAAAATAAAGAGATCGGTGAGATCAGCAGAAAAACAAAATTAAATGGTAAATCTAAACCTGCACATATCAGCAATTCCACGAATCACAAATTAACTAAATGCTTCTGTTAAAACTGTGATAGTGGAAACTAGAAACCACTTAGATGTCAATCTACAGGATAATGGATAAACTGCAATACAGACAAACTATGGAATATGAATTGTACAGCAAAAAATAAAAAAAGAATAGTAAAGAACAAGCTACAGGCGTACAAAACAGTGTGGATGAATCATACAAACTTAATACTGAGCCACAAAGCAAGAGGCAAAAGAATGCATACAATATGTTCATTTAGGGAGTTCAGAAGTAGGCAAAATTAAGCTACTTAGTTTAGGGATGCCTATATAGATTTAAAAATAATGATATCCTTATTATTAAAGCTAGGATAATGGTTGACTTTTAGGGGTAAGAAAGGGTTTGTGATCAAGATATACCTGATCACATAGGGATCAGGGGGACCATATAGGGGAAGGAGCTGGAATTTTGGCAATATTCTATTTCTTATCTCACAAGTAACTAAAGGGTGTTTGTTCACTTTATAAGTGTAAAGATGTACATATATGCCCTTGTATAAGTGTGGCCTCTATTTAACAATAAAATGACATTTTAAAGTATAAATTTTAAGTGATGAGAGAAGCAGAGTATTCTCATGTAGTATGATTTACTATCCACCTTGTATTTTATTCATTATATAATTTTGAGTACATACTCCACTATAGTAGAGGCACTGGGGGACAGACTTCTAACTTCAAGAAACTTATCATCTGTGTTCATATTTAATGATACATTTTTAACTTAAAATAAGAATTAGGTATTAGGTATTTTAGTAGCTGGTACTTGACGATATATTAATGGGGGGAAAGAGCTTTTATTAGATCAATAAAGCCTTTTAGTGAAATTTTATTTTATTATTTTATTAATCACAACATCATCTAAAGCATCAGAATATATCTGTATGAGCCAAATTTTTCATTTGCAATTTCACTAGTAATGCTTTATGTACATATTCGTTCATTCATTCATTCATTCATTCAGAAACAAAGCTTTATAGAGACCTACCTCTAGGCAGACACTATACTTGTCAGTTCGTGCATCCCAGGCAATATTTTTCAGTACCCTCAGCACAGGTCTGTGGTATTAAGGTTGAGAATCATTGATTTATATCATCTGGTCATAGCAATGTCTCTATGCTGGTCTCCACACTGAGAACTTCACACCAATAAATTAAAGGGACATAAATCTCACCACACCAGATAAAAAGGCTCGAATGCAAAGTGATCCCTATCCACACAGATACCTAGGAGGGACCAAATTCATTATCTTTCTTTCAGGATGTTATCCCTTTTGTTTCTCTAGCAGCCATTATTTGTCTACGGTTTATCACATGCACTGGGCATTGCTCAGGTTCTCAAATATAGTCCATGTCTTCATTAATTTTAAACATACATTTTATCAAAACCATCTCTAACTCTGCCCCTTCCTGCAGTGCAGCATAGGAGGTAAGAGCATGGGCTCTCCAACACTTGAGGTATCTCACTGTTAGTGAAGATCCTTTTGGATGCAAGCAGTAGAAACCCTAGCTGGAACTGTATTACTCATGAAACTGGGAAGTCAGGATGCATCTGGTTGAGGCACAGCTCTACCTGGGATGTCATACAATACCTCTGTGTGCTGCTCTTCCCATTTCTTACCTCTGCTTTCTTTTCCCTGCCCCCATGGAACTTGCATTCTAGTGGAAGAAATATGGTGTGTGCCTTAGCTGGGGTGCCCAGCATCCTGCCTGTGCTGGTTCCTGCCTGGAGTTTTGTCCATGGTTTGCTCTCATTCTGCTGTTAGGTTTGTACTTTTATGTTCCACTCTAAACACTGCTCTGTCCCAGCCCGTGTTAGTCTGTTTTGTTTTGCTGTTTTAGTTTTTATTTTAATTCCAGTTAACATACCGTGTTATTTTAGTTTCAAGTGTACAATATAGTGACTCAACAATTCCATACAACACCCTGTGGTCATCACAGCAAGTGCACTCCTTAATTCCCATCACCTATTTAACCCATCCCCACCTACCCTTCCCCTCTGTTAACCATCAGTTTGTTCTCTATAGTTAAGAATCTGTTTCTTGATTTGTCTCTCATTTTTTCCCTTTGCTTGTTTTCTTTCTTAAATTCCACATATGAGTGAAATCATGTTACTTGTCTTTCTCTATTTTGCTTAGCATTATACTCTTCTGTTCCATGCACATCATTGCAAATGTCAAGATTTCATTCTTTTTAATGGCTGCATAATATTCCATTGTATGTATATGTGTATATAAAGAAGATGTGATATATGCATATACATATACATATACATATATATATATCACATCTTCTTTATTCATTCATCAATCAATGGACACTTATGCTGCTTCTGTAACTTGGCTATTGTGTATAATGCTGCTATAAACATAGGGGTGCATATATCCCTTTGAATTAGTGTCCTTGTATTCTTGGACTAAATACCCAGTAGTGAGATTGCTTGATCAGGTAGTTTTATTTCTAATTTTTTGAGGAAGCTCCATACTATTTTCCACAGTGGCTGTACCAGTCTGCATTCCCACCAACTGTGCATGAGGCTTCCTTTCTCTCTACATCCTCACCGCCTGGAGTTTCTTGTGTTGTGATTTGAGCTATTCTGATAGCTGTGAAATGATATCTTTTTTGATTTGCATTTCCCTGATGATTAGTGATGATGATCCTCTTTTCATGTGTCTGTTGGCCATTTGTACGTATTCTTTGGAGAAATATATAATCATGTCTTCTGCCCATCTTTAATTGGATTATTTGGGGTTTTTGAATGTTGAATTTTGTAAGTTCTTTATATATTTTTGATACTAACCCTGTATCAGATATGTCATATGCAAATATCTCCTCCCATTCAGTAGGTTGCCTTTTAGTTTTGTTGTTTGTTTCCTCCATTGTGTAGAAGCTTTGTATTTTGATATAACCCCAGTAGTTTATTTTTGATTTTGTTTCTCTTGCCTGAGGAGACATATCTACAAAGAAACTGCTATGGCTGATGTCCAAGAAATTACTGCCTGTGTTCTCTTCCAGGATTTTTATGGTTTCAAGTCTCACATTTAGATCTTTAATCCATTTGAAATTTGTGTATGGTGTAAAAAAGTGGTCCATTTTTTTTTGCATGTTTGTGACCAGTTTTCCTATTTGTTGAACAGACTGTCTCCCACAGGATAATATCCCCTGCTTTGTTGGAGATTAACTATCTATTTGTGGGATTACTTCTGGATTTTCTATACTGTTCTATTGAACTATGTGTCTGTTTTTGTGCAAGTATCATACTGTCTTGATCACTACAGCTTTGTAATATAACTCAAAGTCCAGAATTGTGATGCCTCCAGCTTTGCTTTCCTTTTTCAAGATTGTTTTGGCTTTTGGGATCTCTTGTGATTCCATACAAATTTTAGGATTGTTTGTTTTGGTTCTGTAAAAAGTGTTGTTGGTATTTTGATAGGGATCACATTACATGTGTAGATTACTCTGGGTAGTATAGACACTTTAACAATGTTATTCCAATCCTTGAGCATGGAATGTCTTTGTGCCACCTTCAAATTCTTGCATCAGTGTTTTATAGTTTTCAGAGTGCAGATCTTTCACTTCATTGGTTCGGTTTATTCCTAGATATCTTATTATTTGGGATGTAATAGTAAATGGGATGGTTTTCTTAATTTCTCTTTCTGTTGCTTCATTATTGGTGTACAGAAATGCAATGGATTTCTGTACATTGATCTTGTATCCTGCAACTTTACTGAATTCATGTAATAGGTTCTAGCAGTATTTTGGTGTAGTTGTTTTGGGTTATCTATATATAATATCATGTCATCAGCAAACAGTGAAAGTTTTACTTCTTCCCTACTGATTTGGATGCCTTTTATTTCTTTTTGTTGTCTGACTGCTGTGGTTAGGACTTCCAGTACTATGTTGAATACAAATGGTGAGAGTGGTCGTCTATGTCCTGTTCCTGACCTTAGGGGAAAAGCTCTTAGTTTTTTCCCCATTGAATATGATGTGAGCTGTGGATTTTTCATATATAGCCTTTATTATGTTGAGGTATGTTCCCTCTAAACCTACTCTGTTGGGTTTTTTTTTAATCATGAATGGATGTTGTACTTTGTCAAATGCTTTCAGTGTCTATGGAAATGATCATATGGTTCTTATCTTTTCTGTTATTGATGTGATATATCACACTGATTGATTTACAAATATCGAACTATCCTTGCAACCCAGGAATAAATCCCACATGTTTGTGGTGAATGATATTTTTTAATGTTAAATTCAGGGGTTCCTGGGTGGCTCAATCGTTAAGCATCTGACTTTGGCTCAGGTCATGATCTCACGGTTCATGAGTTTAGTCCATCGGGTAAGCCAGCACCAGCCTCGCTTTGGGTGAGCTTGTGCCCCATATCAGGTGAACATGAGCCCCACTTTGGGTAAACATGAGCCCCGCTTCAGGTGAGCCCCGCTGCTCGCTTTCTCCCTGCCCCTCCTTGGATTCTCTCTCTCTCTCTGCCGTTCGGTCACTTAAACACTCTATCTCTCAAAAAAAATAGTGTTGCTGAATTCAGTTTGCTAGTATTTTGTTGGGAATTTTTGTATCTGTGTTCATCAGAGATTTTGGACTGTAGTTCTTTTTTTTGGTGATGTCTTTATATGGTTTTTGGTATCAGGGTAATACTGGCCTCATAGAATGAATTTGGAAGTTTTCCTAACTTTTCTAGTTTTTGGAATATTTTAAGAATAGGTATTAACTCTTCTTGAAATATTTGGTAGAATTTGCCTGTAAAGCCATATGTCTTGGACTTTTGTTTGTTGGGAGGTTTTTTATTTTTATTATTATTATTTTTTTAACATTTATTTATTTTTGAGACAGAGAGACAGAGCATGAATGGGGGAGGGGCAGAGAGAGAGGGAGACACAGAATCGGAAGCAGGCTCCAGGCTCTGAGCCATCAGCCCAGAGCCCGACGCAGGGCTCAAACTCACGGACCGCAAGATCGTGACCTGAGCCGAAGTCGGACGCTCAACCGACTGAGCCACCCAGGCGCCCCTGTTGGGAGGTTTTTGATTCACTTTCTTTGCTGGTTATTAGTCTGTTAGAACTTTCTATTTCTTCCTGTTTCAGTTTTGGTAGGTTATATGTTTCTAGGAATGTATCCATTTCTTCTCGGTTGTCCAATTTGTTGGCATACAGTTTTTAATAATATTCTCTTATAATCCTTTGTATTTCTGTGTTGTTGATTGTTATTTATCCTCTCTCATTTGTGATTTTATTTATTTGAGTCCTTTCTCTTTTTTTCTTTGTAAGTCTTGCTAGAGGTTTATTAATTTTATTGATTTTTTTTTCAAAGAACTAGCCCCTGTTGTCATTGATATGTTTTATTGGTTTTTTTTAGATTCTTTATTATTTATTTCTGCTCTTTTCTTTGTTATTTCCCTCTTTATTCTGGTTTTAGGTTTTGTTTCTTGTTCCTTTTCCGGCTCCTTTAGGTGCAAGGTTAGGCTGTTTATTTGGGATTTTTCTTGCGTCTTGAGATAGGCCTGCATTGCTATAAACTTCATTCTCAGAGTCACTTTTACTGCATTCCAGAGGTTTTGGACCATTGTATTTTCATTTTCATTTTTTTCATATATTTTTTTATTTCTTTTATTTCCTGGTTGACCCATTCATTGTTTAGTTGCATGTTATTTAACCTCCATATATTTGTGGTCTTTCCAGATTTTTTCTTGTGGTTGACTTCTAGTATTATAGCCTTATAACAGAAAAGATGCATGATTTCAATCTTCTTGAATTTGTTGAGGTTTGTTTTGTGAGCTAATACATGATCTATTTTGGAGAATGTTGCATGTGCACTTGAAAGAAGGTGTATTCTGTTGCTTTAGGATGGAATGTTCTAAATACATCTGTTAAAGTCCATCTGGCCCAGTGTGTCATTCAAAGCCATTATTTCCTGGTTGGTTTTCTGTTAGATGATCTGTCTATTGATGTAATGGGTCCCCTACTATTATTGTATTATGACCAATTAGTTGTTTTATGTTTGTTATTAACTGTTTTATCTATTTGGGTGCTTTCATGTTGGGTTCATAAGTATTTACAATTGTTATATCTTCTTCTTTTGTCTCTTGTTACAGTTTGTCTCTTTTTAAAGTCTACTTTGTCCAATGCAAGTATTGCTACTCGGGCTTTCTTTTGGCATCCATTTGTGTGATAAATGTTTCTTCATCCTCTCATTTTCAACCAGCAGGTGTCTTTAGGTCTAAAATGGGTTTCGTGTAGTCATAATATAGAAGTGTCTTGTTTTTTTATCCATTCCATCATCCTAGGGCTTTTGACTGGAGGATTTAGTCCATTTACATTCAAAGTAATTATTGATAGATAGCATCTATTGCCATTTTATTACTTGTTTTATGGCTGTTTCTGAAGATTTTCTCTGATCCTTTATTGTCTTTCTTTCATGTTTTGCTGATTTTCTTAAGTGATATATTGGGATTTCTTTCTCTTTATACCTTGCATGTTTATTAGTGGATTTTGCTTTGTGGTTACTATTAGGTTTGTGTATACCCTCTCCTGCATATAGCAATCTATATTAAGTTGAGTGTTGTTTAAGTTTGAACCCATTCTTTTCTCTTCTCCTCCCGCATTTTAGGTATATGTTGTTATATTATATCCTTTTTTGTGAGTCCCTTGACTGATTTTTTTACAGAAATATTTATTTTTACTGTTTTAGTGTTTTCTACCTCTATACTTTCACTTTTGGTCTCTCCTTTCCACTAAAAGAGTCCCTTTTAATATTTCCTGCAGAGCTGGTTTAGTGGTCATGAACTCCTTTAGTTTTTGTTTGCCTGGGAAACACTACCTCTCCTTCTGTTCTGAGTGATAGATACAGCATTCTGGGCTGCAGATTTTTCCCACTCGGCACTTTGAATATTTCATGCCATTTCCTTCTGACTTGATAAGTTTCTACTGAAAAATCTCTTGCTAGTCTTATGGGTTTTTCCTTGTAAGTTACTGACTTCTGTATTGCTGCTTTAAATTTTTTTCTTTATTATTATATTCTGCCAGTTTAATTACAATATGTCTTGGTGTGTGTCTGCTTTTGTTGACTTTGTTGGGGGTTCTCTATAGCCTCCTGGATCTGGATATTTGTTTCCTTCCCCAGATCAGGGAAGTTTTCGGTTATTATTTCTTCAAGTAAACTTTCTGCCCCCTTTCTCCACCTTCTTCTTCTGGGACTCCCATAGTATAAATGCTATTACGTTTGATGGAGTCCTTGAATTCCCTAAGTCTATTCCCATTTTGCATAATTCTTTTCAGTCTCTTTTGTTCAGGTTGATTACTTTGTATTTCTTGGTCTTCTAGTTTGCCAATTCATGCCTCTGCTTCTTCCATCCTGCTGTTCATTGTAGAAAGTGTATTTCTCATTTTGTTTACTGTGCCCTTTATCTCTGTTATATTATTCCTTATCTCTGTGTTAAGGGTTATTTTCCTCATGTCTTTCAGTCTTTTCTTGAGTCTTGTGATTATCCTTATGATCACTGCTTTACATTCTCTATCAGGCATATTACTTATATCTTTTTTTTTTTTTTCTTTTTTGCTTGGATCTCTGGCTGTGGCCTTGTCCTGTTCTTTCCTTTGAGATAAATTTCTCTATCTCCTCATTTTGTCGGCCTCTCTGTGTCTGTTTCCGTGTGTTAAGGAAGTCAGCTGTGCCTTCTGCTCTTGAGAGTAGTGACTTCATGAAGAAGAGGTCCTGGAGTATCTTGCAGTGCAGTGTCTCCTGTTCACGAGAACCTGGAACTTCAGAAAAGTATCCTATTTGTGTTGCTTTCACCCTGCTGTTGTGTCTCAGAGTCATTTTTCCCTTCCGTGCCGTTGTCTTCACTGACTCTCTGCCTGTTATGAGCTATGCTTGCTCTCTGTGGTGTTAGTGAGACCCACACAGGCCAGCTCTGAGGGGGTATGCCCACTGGGGAACTTGGGAGCGGGGTGGTGGTATCAGCAAAATGTGTGCTGGGCCACGAGTCCTACGCCGGATCCCCTGAAGCACTGTGCCAGCCGGGGGCCGTGTGCTGGGGCTGCCAGAGGCATAAGGCAGGCGTGGCATAAGACAATGGCTGGGTGTGGTTGGGCCTGGTTTTCAACAGCGGCTGGGGCCACAGCTGGGTACAGTGCAGCAGTGTAAAGGAGGCTGGGGGAACGTGGGTAGGTATGGTGCATGATGGTGGCTGGAGGCGCACCTCTGGGCACAGTGCAGTACATGTGGCCATGGCACATGGTGGCAACTGTGCACCCGGCAGCTCGTCAGGGCACATACTCAGCGGAATTTGTCCTGAGGCCAAGGCTGAGGAGCAAGCTCAGAGTGGGCTAGTTCTCTGGACAACTGGGAGGCATGGTACACAGCTGGCAGGTTAGGAAGCAAGTGTCTGTGCAGCCCTGCCTCTCACAGGAATCTGTGTTTATGCTAAGGGATGAGGGAGGAAAATGGCGCCTGCCAGCTCCCTCATTTTTGGAGAAGCCCCCCCAACCTGCTCCGAAATCAGTACGAGCAGATCTGTCTCCATTTGTCCCCAGCGTTGTATAAAACCCCTGTTTCTATGTTGCCTTTCTGCATTGGCTGCTGTTTACGGGCAGGGATGGCTATTGCTGGCCTTCCTGGCTCTCCCAGTACTGAGTCAGTTGACTCTTAAAACTCCCGGTTCCAGGTCCCACTGGTTTTACAAAGTCACAGATTTCAGCCCCTCTGGTTTTTAAAGCCAAACGTTCTGGAGATGAGTCTTCCCCATGTGGGCTTGCTGGTGCAAGGGCCCATTTCTCTGCCCCCTCTGCACGTGCAGCTCCCTCCTTCCTGCAGGCAGCCTCCCTCTACCTCTCTGGCCTCCCTTGCCTTTCAGATGCAGCTTCCTCTCTATATTTGTTGTGGAGTTTGTTCTGCCAGCCTTTGGGTCACTTTGTGGTTTGTTGACTTGGATGTGGATGATATCTAGTTGAAAACATGGGGCGGGTGAGCTCAGGGTCCTCCTATGCCGCCATCTTCCCAAGCTTCCACCCATGCAAGTCTCTTTGGATGAATTGCTTCCCTGCAGTCCAGCTGGTTTTCAGGCTTTGTGGCAGAAATGTCAGGCTTCTGAACTATAATTGTACACATCCCAACCCATGTGGCTCCATTTCTCTAGTTCTATTCCTTTTTACTATGACAGAAACCACATAACGGCAGGCTAGGATCCCTCGAGTATAAATGTACTGTGAAAAAAATTCTCTCTGCCTATGAACATCTTCTACACAAGCTCTTGTTCTCCAGGAATCATGGTTTTATAAGCTTCCTGAATCTAAATGGAAAAAAAATAATATTTCTTAGTGGCTATGGCCTGAAAATGTCCTTATGAGTCCGAAATTGTTTTTCCTATGATCTCATTGTCAAATATGTCCCATTCACTGTCCCCTGCCCCCTGGATTAAAAGTTTTGCTTTTACATGAGGTGTCTGGGTAACTTGGTTAAGCAAACAACTCTTGATTTCAGCTCAGGTCATGATCTCACAGTTTGTGAGTTTGAGCCCCGTATTGGGCTCTGTGCTGACAGTGCAGAGCCTGCTTGGGATTTTCTCTCTCTCTCTCTCTCTCTTTGCCTCCCCCCCCCCAACTTATGTGCTTGCTCTCTCTCTCTCTCAAAACAAACAAACAAACAAACAAACAAACAAACAAACAAACATTGGGGCATCCGGGTAACTCAGTTGACTAAGCATCTGACTCTTGATCTCAGCTCAGGTCATGATCTCACAGTTCATAAGACTGAGCCCCACATTGGGCTCTGTGCTGACAGCATGGTGCCTGCTTGGGATTCCCTCTCTTCCTCTCTCTCTGCTTCTGTCTCTCTCTCTCAAAATAAATAAATTTAAAAAAGCATTTAAAAAAGAGTTCTCCTTTTACACTCCCAGGCATAAACCCAGTGCAAATTATGCACTTGTTCACCAAAGATGTGTGCTTAAATGTATATAATAGCAGTATTCATAATATCTTCAAACTAGAAACACCCCAATGTCCATCAACAACAGAATTTACAAATAATTGTGGTATATTCCTACAATTAAATGCTATAGATCCATGAAAGTAGACAAACCATAGGTATACGAAACAACATAAATGAAACTTACAAGCTGCTAATGAGCAAAAGAAGCCAGATATAAAAGAATGTGTAAAATATGATTCCATTTCTATAAAAGTCAAAACTAGTCAAAGCTAATGTAGAGTTTGAAGTGCTTCACTTTGGGGTAGGAGGGAGGGATGGTATTTGGAAGAAGGCATGAGGGGGACTCCTGGGGTCTTGGTAACATTCTATTTCTTGACCTGGTTTCATAGCTGTGTTCATTGGGTGATAATTCATTAAGCTACCCGTTTATGACTTGTGTTCTTTTTTTTAACTAAAAAAGGTTTTTCCTAATAAAGTTTCCCACTTGCTATAATACCAAGGTATTTATTAGCTCTTACTTCCTCGGAGAGCTGTTCCATACCAGGAAAGTCTTAGGGGCCACACTGAGCTGGGAGAGTTGTTTCCTTGAGAAGCTGGCAATCGTGTGCATGTGGGTGAGGGGGGATGAAGTTGTTCTCCAAATGGGAACCAAAACAAGGTTGGAAGAAGGCAGATAGTTCCCAAACAAGTGGGGCCATAATTAGGTGGTGACAAAGGAGGCAGAAACAGATGGGTTCAACACCCAGAAAGCATGAGAGGTTTTATAGCACAGTGGTTACACGTGAACCCTACAGCTGGAATCCTTGGACTGACAGCCCAGATCTACTAACTTCTGTTTCACATTGGGCAGGTTACCGAACCTTTCTGTGCCTCAGGGCTCTCATCCATAAATGCACATGAGAGGTCAAAGTGTGATACTTGCTAAGCATTCCTAGCGGCACCTGTTCCGTGGTGGGGACTCAGCACATGTTGTTATGGTTACTACTACATCTGCACTAACGTTTGCTTTCACAATCCATATGCTGGAGCGTGGCTGCCCACTGCTCCCGAGCTTTACAGGAAGGTAGAGAGGCCATCGTGTCTTCCCCAGGGCTAGTTCCAAAGTTCACACATCAGATACGTCCCCCGGATATAAAAGCTATGAGAACAGGGTTCACTGTAAAAATGACCACTCAAACCAAACTATAAAAATTGGGGGTTTATACGTTCAAGAAAAGGGGGAGCTAGTCAGTTTCCAGAGAGACAGAAGCAGGGAATGGCTTGGCAGATCATGTAAGAGGAAGACAGCATGAACAACACATTGGTGGCCCATCTTTATTCAAAATTAAACCCTCTCTACACACACGGTGTCAAAGTGAACATTAACCCTGAATATTTGCCCCAGATTTGACTCTGCGCTTAGCCAGGTCAAGATGGATATTTCTTCAGTTAGAGAAAAAGAAAAAAACAGGTCATACCCCAAGAAATCAACACTTTTATTTTATTTTATATCTCATTGGGGTTTTATTCTGTTGCTTTTATCTCTAAGCTGTTTCTCACTGTTTTATCTCAGAGTTTTTGAATGCTCTCCTCTAACAACCAATACAAACACAATAAACAGTGTAACAGTCAAGGACCTTGATATACAAGTGGAGGCACATTAGCAGCAAGGCATCCAAGAACACCAAGATAAAACGGAGAAAAGCGTGAAGTAGCTAGTGAGCAGGGCTCTGAATGAAAATGTACGGTGGACTGTGGAGTGGGGGGAGGACCAGAAGCTAAATCCAGTATGCTAAATTTCAGGTGTCATCAGACTAGTAAACAGGTATGTTTGCAGCCAATTGTAAATATAAGAAATGCTTAGCATGGTTTCTTTTTTTAAAAAAATTTTTTTTTCAACATTTACTTATTTTTGGGACAGAGAGAGACAGATCATGAACGGGGGAGGGGCAGAGAGAGAGGGAGACACAGAATCGGAAACAGGCTCCAGGCTCTGAGCCATCAGCCCAGAGCCCGACGCGGGGCTCGAACTCCCGGACCGCGAGATCGTGACCTGGCTGAAGTCGGACGCTTAACCGACTGCGCCACCCAGGCGCCCCGAAGAAATGCTTAGCATGGTTTCTTAAACAAAGCTTTAACTACATACTATTCCAATGAATGAATGAATGAGAAATCAAGTATTGGTATTATTAACATATAGAAATCATGGAATCTTAGAGGTAAAAGGGACCCGTAAAGTCCCTTTGTCTATTTCTCTCACAAGTGGTTTCAGCCTGAGCACCTCAGAGTTGCAGGTTTGAATTAGGACCCAGTGAGAAAGAACGAAACAGAAGTCAACACTGATACGTGAACCTTTTTTTTAGGGAGTACAGTATGTTCGAAAGTAATGGATAGTGGAAAGACAGTTTTTAGCAAAGTAATTCCCTCCCTCCTATCAAGGGAGAATTGGAAAGGACCCCAAAGAGGTCATTTATCATGTCATCTCTCTTCTGGCTGTAAAATACATAAGTCACTTGTTAAAACCAACACTATTCTGTACTTGTATAGTACTCTTACTTCCCAAAGCGTATTCAAAGACATCTCCATTAATCCTCGCAAGAAAATAGGTATTCTTTTCTGAGGTCCAAGGAAGTTACTAGCGCAGACATAATGGGTGCCTGTTGACTTACAGAAATTCAGTGACCTCAAGACAGAGGTATGGAATGTCCTAATGAAAGACTGCTCCACAAAAATACATGTTCGTTCACGGAACGAACATATACACAGGGAGAGTTGTTGAGAATCAATCGGTACCTTGCCTTTTTGAAGCTGTAATTCATGAGTATTAATTCGGAAAGTAGGTTTCTCTCCTCCTCCAACGTGAGAGAAGGGACGGACACAAAGGTGCTTCAGATGGTTATCCAGTGGGGAGGAGAGGGAAAGTAGAGGGCGGTTCCTCCCTGGAGCTGACTCCTCAGGGGCTGGGAAGGGGTGGGGGGAGTGCCTATGTGTTCTGGGCCTCGCCTTGCACCCGTACACCACGTGTAGGTAATGTTCCAGAATGGCAGGCCTTAGATGGGATTGCAGCTGTGAGGGGTCAGAGTGATGGCTGTGACAGGTAGAGCCCCGCGCAGAGCAGCAAGCCTGACAGCGAAAGGCGAGAGCTCAAGAGCCACAGTGGACAGCATAAAGGCAGGGGTGAGGGCCAGAGGGCTTTTCACCTCTGTTTCCCTCAGCTACATAACCCTCATAACTCTGGGATGTGGGTATGACCCGTAGGAGATGAAAGGATATTTAAAAAAAAAAAATTTAAAAATATTAGACGTGTGGCTAATTTTGGTAAGTTGAGATTTGATTTGATTTAGAAATATAAAGACGTGAAGTTTCTTGCACTTGAGGTGTCATGGAACAACTGTACCTGGGTTAGTCTTTATTCGATGAGCATTTATTGCGTACCTTCAAGGATAGGGATTGGGGATGTAGTAAGAAAAAAGACAGAAATTGTCCCCCCGAATAGCTTGTTACATCTATCAAGAAAGACAGGCAATTAAACAAGGAGTAACCACACGAGTGTGCTGAGTGTTACAACAGAGAAGTACAGGGATCTGACGCACCGGGGAACAGGGGTACGTACCTGGTCTACGGGCCCGGGAAGGCATCCCCACAGAAGCCACCTGTAAGCTGCGATCCGAAGGCTTCTGTCCTGTATCACACAGCACTTCATTTCACCGCTACTAAGTTATGCACTTAGCGCGGCTGCGCGGTTTTCACTATTGTACATTCTCTCACTCAACACTGAGCTTCTGGAGGTCTTGGACCATTGTGAGTTATTATTATTATTTTTTTAAAAATCTCTGTATCCCCAACACCCTTCACAGAACTGCTTCTACAAATAGTAGGCTTTGAACGCACAGTTGCTAGGTGAAAAAAGAAAAGAAATGGAATGAATGAATGAGTAAATGAATAACCGGAGGCACGTGTGGCAGAAATGCCAGGGCTCAGCGACAAAGGGCCCAGGCTAGCGTCTAGCTAAGCGGTGCCACTGCAATGCCCTTTTCCATGCAGCCGGGTGATAAGCACCTGCTTATTGAGGCTACACCGCCCCCGTGAGGGCAGTCCTGGTAGTGCCAGGGTTGGGCGGACAGGAACCCCCTGCTTCGGTGCTCGGCTTCAGGCTGGTGAACTCCCACCCTCATGGTCCCTTTACTCTGACCACCGCCAGCCCTTCTGCAAAGCAAGGGCCTGCAGTTTTCTCCTAAAAGTGGCAGGCCAGGTAAGAAAACTGAACTGCATTTTCATGGCCCAGCTCTGGGGACACAGAGAAGTTGTGTCACGTTCCCTTCCTCGTGGATAGGCTGGAGAGGAGGGCTCCATCCCTCCCATTGCCCTGGAAGAGTGTCGCGTTGACTGCTCACTCAGTCAGTGAGGGCTACTGCAACTAAATGGCACGGAGGAGGTGGCTTAAACGGCAGAAATCTACGTCTCACAGTTCTGGAGGATGAAAGTCTGGGATCAGGGTGCCAGCAGGGTGCAGGTTCTGGTGAGGGCCTTCTTCCTGGGTTGCAGATGGCCATCTTCTTGCTCTGCCCTCACATGGAGAGAGAGGGAGAGAGATGCTCTCTGTTATGTGTCTTATAAGAGCACTAGGCCCACTCATGAGGGCTCCACCTTCATGACCCGATCAACCTTCCCAAGGCCCCACCCCTAATATTATCACACCGGGGATTAGGGCTCCAACATATGAGTTTCAAGGCATGGGCTGGAGGACACAGACATTCAGTCTCTAGCAACCACCTTGCATGAACAGATGCACCTGTCACAGGACGTGGAATGCCTTAACAGACATTGCCCTCATCACTGTCGCTTCATCTCTCCCCTCTAGGGGGCTTTAAACTGGTCAGCTCTGAGAAGCAGCCCTGGACGGGAATAATGTGCCAGCACTCAGGGCACCTTCCTCACTGAACGTCCTGGCCAAACTCCTCCAAACTTCTGTTGCGATTATTGTAGTGTGGCTTGATACACTGAGAGGAGGAAGAACTGGGTTCTAACCCCAGTTCCCCTGAATCAATGTATCCTATGCATTAGACCTCAGGTGATTTGGTTAATCTCTTGGAACCTCAGCTTGCCTACAGAATAAATATGAAAATACCTTAACCATCTTACAGGACTCTTGAAAGAATCAAATGGTATATTGAATGTCCTTTGTAAACTTAAAATTTTTTTAAATGTTTTATTATTTATTTTTGAGAGAGACAGAATGTGAGTGGGGAAGGGGCAGGGAGAGAGGCAGACATAGAATCCAAAGTAGGCTCCGGGCTCTGAGCCATTAGCACAGACGCGGGGCTCGAATTCATGGACCATGAGATCGTGACCTGAGCCGACGTCGGACGCTTAACTGGCTGAGCCACCCAGGTGCCCCATTCTTTGTAAACTTTAAAGCCACAAAATATTATTCTTATTAAGTGCTACATGCCGAAACATGTGTGAAATAGTGATTCCACAGAGGTGTCCTTTTATGTTGTGGAATCCTCATCGTTTCTGCTTGCTACACCACACAGCTGGGGGGATTGCTGGCTGGTGTCTTTTTCACCTCATTCCTTCATTTCCTTCCGATTAGATCATCCAAACCTCAGTTACAAGCAAAATTTAGTCAAAACATATTTATCTAGGGCTTACCATGTGCCAGGAGTGCTCTAGGCGCTGGAGATGCCAGAGATGATGGGGGCAGACAAGTCCCTGCTCTCATGCACTGGGGCTAGAGCAAGGGGGTAAAACAGGCATTCCCTGCCCACGGGGGCTTACAGTCTCGTCAGGGAGGTAGGAATTAAACAACCGCACAGAATTTAATTTATGTTAACAGAAAAGAAGTAAAATGTTTCATATTGTCTATAGTTGCTATCCTCCTGCCCTTACAAATCCACAACTACTAGCCAGAGGGAACATTAACTGAATGTCTTGTTTGTTTATCTATCTATCTTTCTATCTATCTATCTATCTATCTATCATCTATCTATCTATCTATCTATCTATTTATTTATTGATTTTGATAGAGAGCAAGCAGCATCAGGGAAGGGGCAGAGGGACACAGAGAGAATATCCCAGTAGGCTCTGTGCTCTCAGCACTGAGCCCGACTCAGGGCTCGAACCCATGAACTGTGAGATTAAGCCCTGATCCAATACCAAGAGTTGGATGCTTAACCAACTGAGCCACCCAGGCGCCCCAAAATGTCCAATACCTTTAAACTCCTTCCAATCCAATACTTGAAACAATTCTCCATCAGGCAATGCTCAAAGGTGGTAGAAAAATGCTCAGCTTGTCCTCTCCTCCCTCCAAAACAGATGAGGAAGTGCAGGATGTGAGGCGGAGGGGGAAGAGCTGAGGTCCTCACACTGCGTGTCCTCTCCCTCTTTCAGTCTCCAGACAAACGTCTCTTGTCTTCCTGTGTGCTGCTGAAGACTGGGGCTGGTGTCACCCGGACGCAGGTCTTTCTCTTGGTTTGGTCAGACCCTGGGATTAATCCCTGGCTGGCCCGGCCTCCCCAATACCTCCGCGAGCTGCGCACCTTGGGTCTTTGCCACATTCCCTCTCCAGCCTGTTGGCCTGAAAATCTGCTCCCGATCTCTGCTGTGAGGGTCACCTCACCCTGCCATGGCCGACCCACCAGAAGACCCACTCGCTTTATACTTAGTGTCCATTCAACGTGGGAACTGAAAGTTCTCAGGAAAGTTAAATGTCAGGGCCTCTGCCTGACCACACCACACCATGAGATTTATCAAACCTGCCCCAGAGAGCTAAGTGAGAAAGGGCAGTAACACTCTAACTGACCTAGTGAGTCAGCCCAGTCCAGCCCCAAATGAGGGGTATTAGGAAGCCCACATATCATTTTCCTCTCACCCTCTACCTTTGCCTCTCCCCACCAATGCTGGGGGCTGGAAAATGGGTGGTTTGCGTTTACTTTCCATACGTGATATACGCCCAATCAAGCCACTGGTGAGTCTCGTGGCTTCGCTAAATATACCCTTTGGGAGAACTTGGATACTAAGTCCTTGCCTCCCGTGCATTCTCTACCCCTGCTCACGCCCTGGACTCTGCAGCCGCTGGCTTCTCCGCACTGCTTTCCGAATGCCTGGACCCCACCCCTCTGCCTTCCAGCCTGAAGCACCACTAACGGGGGCTACGATGTGTAGCAGACTCTTCCTGAAGGATATGGGGTGGTGGCAAGGGGGTGCCACACAAGATGGGGGGGCAACGTGAAATCAAATGGTGAAAGGCACCAACTTTAAAGACGCTCTGCTGTCCCTGCCACAATGATTATTTCACTTGTGGACATTCTCAGCTTTTTCACGAAGCCCCGGTTGCCATCATTTCCTGGACTTGTTTCACCTCCTCCTGGCCAAGTGTTTGTTCTCAACTCTCTCGGTACCAGACGCGCTCATTAACTGTCCTCCAGGCAGCCAGTCGATTAGCCTGTTAAGGAAAAATTTAGTTCTTTTATCTGACACTGAGCTGAGAAGTAGCACAGAGGAATGACTGAGATCATGGGTTTCAAAGGCGGTCTGCCCAGGTTTCAAATCTGGTCTTCACGGCCGACTAGCTGTGTGAACTCATTCTCTCTATACCACGGCTGCCCCACCTATAAACCTGGCTGGGACTATGTAAGGGCTGCATGAGCAATAGATGCATGTAAGATGTCCACACCCGTTCTTGGCAAGAAGGTAGCAGCCAGTGAAAGGTACATGCTGTTCTCTCAACTTTCTCCTTTTCTCTAGACTAGCCTAGAACGGTGGTTCTCAAACTTTAGCACACATAAGAATTATCTGGAGGGCTTATGAAATGACAGACTGTTGGGACCCAATTCTAGCACTACAACCTAAGTTTTTTATTTATAAAAGTATTATTAAATTGTTTTTTCTTCACACAAGAACCATCCATCTTGGCTTTCCACCCTTAGGAACAAGGAGAGGTTTCAACTCGTACTCTGTACAAAGCCTTCCTTGATCAAATCCCACAGGCGGAGAAGAACATATTTAGTATGCTGCCTGCTCTGTAAGGAAGAATAAACGTGAATACATACACATACCTCCATTTCTTGCAAAAAAGAAACTTAGGAAGGATAAACCAGAAACTAATAGAATTGTTTACCTCAAGTGATCATTGAGAGGACAGTAGACAGAATGACATTTTCTCTGAGTGTGCTATTTTTGTGTGTGGTTTTGACTTTTGGAAGCATGCTAGTGAGGGGTTTCTACTAGCCAAACCACTCACAATTTGAGCAAAATAATAATAAAGAATAACGACAGAAATGAATTATGACACTGGAGGAAAACAAACCCACAAGAATCTATGAGTCCTTAATGAACTAAAAGCGGGGGGGGGGGGCAGCGAAGCAGAAAGAAACAAATAAGGATGACAGGATAGCTTTTCTTTATAACAGAATATCAACTAACAAATGTTGAAAGAATAATCACCATTCTTAATTTTTGAAAATTAATTAATTAATTTATTTTGAGAGAGAGAGATAGAGAGTAGGAGTGGGGGAAGGGCAGAGAGAGAGGGAGAGAGAGAACCCCAAGTAGGCTCCATGCCCAACACAGAGCCCGAAGTGGGGCTCGACCTCATGACCGTGAGATCATGACCTGAGCCAAAATCAAGAGCCAGAAACTCAATCGACTGAGCCAGCCAGGGGCTCCAGTAAGTCCCCATTTTTAACCATCATAGCAATATTTGGTTAAGGTAAGAATTATCAAGGAATGCTAAAACCATTAGGTGAAAGTCTGTTGGGGATAAGCATGTTTACACATCTGAAAATTTCTCCTCCTAAATTCTTAACTACAAGAGGAAAGAAAGTACTTTTACAGCAGACAACACCGTAGCTAAGTGATCACTGACAAACTGATACCATGTTTCCTGAGAAGAAACACTGAGAAGGATATAACATCACTTATGTAGCATTCTTGCCCAAAATGTGTAACCTGAATTTATATAGTTTATAGACTGGTCTGTGCTTTTCAAAAATATCAACGTCAGAAGAGATGAGGAAAGCCTGGGGGACCATTCCAGATTAAAGGACATTAAAGAGCTAAAGCAACACATGATTCTCTATTGGATGCTGAATTAGGAAAGAAAATCTCTACATGGCTATAAAGATATTATTGTGATAGTGGGGAAAAAAATTGTAAATGAACTGAATATTACCTAATACTATTGCATCACCATTATAAACATTATAATAAAGTTTATTTATTTTGAGAGAGAGATGGGGGAGGGGCAAAGACAGGGGGCGGAGAGAGAATCCCAAGCAGGATTCACACTGTCAGTGCAAATTCCAACATGGGGCTTGAACCCACGAGCTGTGAGATCATGACCTGAGCTGAAACCAAGAGTCTGACATTCAACTGACTGAGTGACTCACACGCCCCTGAAACAATTTTTTTTAAGTCTTTAGGTGAATTCCTCTCCCTAACTAGCCAGCATAAATAAATATATATATATATATATATATATATATATATATACACACACATACATATAATTTTCCCTTTAAACCCAGTATTTTTTTTTTACTATTACCGTTTTCTGTTAATAATAACGTTTAGTTCCCTGGCTTGGGCAGCTGGTTGAGGGATGGAGATGGGCACAATTTGAAATCAGTGCATCTGAGTTGTCCCAGGGAGGTCCCATGAGACAAGAGTTCAGAGGAGAAGTCTAGGCTAAAGAAATGGATTTGTCAGGTGGTATTACTCCTTGAGACTTCTGGGAGGAGCTTGGAAAAAAAGACTGACACTTATGAGGGACACTAATAGTGAATGGTGGGAGAACCCAGGGGAGCCATGTCCCAGGGGAAGCCGGTGGGGGGGGGGGTGGCGGGGCGGGGCGTGGAAGGACAGAATCACACTATGCAAGTCAAGAATATGAAATGCCCCTAGGAGTAAAACAGACATGTGCAAAGTCCACTGGATCTGGCAAGTAGGCGGTCCTCGGTGACCTGTGCAATCAGCAATTTCCACTGGGGTCAGAGATGAAACCCTGCTGCACTGCACGAAAGGGTAATTAATGGGGGGTGAAATGTGCTGAGTACACTCTTCTGATAAGCCTATTTTGGAGAGTAGGAGAAAATATGACAGCATCCATAGCAACAGTTGAGTGAAGGCAGAGTTTTGGTTTTTGTTTTTAAAGCTGGAAGTGATTGGGTCTCTCAGTTAAATATCTGACTTTGGCTCAGGTTATGGTCTCATGGTTTGTGAGTTTGAGTCCTGCGTCAGGCTCTCTACTGTCAGCATGGTGTCCACTTCAGATCCTCTGTCTGTCTGTCTGTCTCTCTCTGTCTCTCCCCTGCTCTCTCTCTCTCAAAAATAAATAAACACTAAATTGTTTTCTTTAAAAAAGGTGAAAGTGAGTGGCCTGAGGAGAGGGGGAGGTTGGAGAAGCAGAAAAGGGAGATGCTTGAATTAGCAAGAGCCCAGAGGAACTAATGAGCAGGGGATCTGGACACCTTGGTGGGCCCAGCTCTGCCCCAGCAGGGAGCAGAATCTCTCCTCCTGCCCAGTGGTCTGCAGGCCCCAGAACCTTGCTTGGTGGCCCTTCCTTCCCTACACAGCTCTCCTCTCCTCTCTCAAAAACAGACCAGAGTGTTCCCGTCTTTCCTAGTATCTCCTTTGATTAGCCACCACAGGACCCTGCAAAGCATTGTACTGATGTGGGTAGAGCTCAGAATTTGGAGTCTGATGACAGCTTTGTGTGTGTGTGTCTGTGTGTGTGTGTGTGTGTGTGTTTCATTTTTTTGCTTGACTTCCTGACACCAATTTCCTCATGTTAAAAATGGGAAGATGTGCCCTATTTCACAGGCTTTTCTGAGAATAAATTAAGATAATACATGAAAACACTTTCAACAACACTAAAGGGAAGTGTGATGAGGTAGCTTTTGTTTTTTGGTGTGTGTGTGTGTGTGTGTGTGTGTTTTGTCTTTTGTTTTTTTACTGTGAGTGGTTTTGTTTGTTTGTTTGGGTCTGTTTGTAATTATTGCGGCAAAAGATTCTCTCAGCAATTATTCATCAAGGGCTTAGCATGTGCCAGACCCTCTGCTCTCCTCATCTGGCGTTGTTCCAGTGACCAGGAGGCCTGGTGGTTGCCAAGAATGTTCTCTACAGCTGCCGGTTTCTGACTAGGCAGCTACACAGGATCACGTGTTCTTTGCTGTCTGGGTGGGAAGGTGGGGAGGCGGGGGTGGAGGAGGGTAAGGTGTATCAACACAGACACCCTGGACTCTGGCTGTGGTTCGGAACCGATTGTGATGAATTGTGCAACGGGAGTCAGTGGAAGTCAGCTGGCAATTATCACGATGAGGTGGTCACGGAGAACAGTTTTATCATAATCTAATTTTCCACTAGGTGACAGCAGAGCCCATAGCATTATCTTAATCATTGTTTCCCCTTGAATGAATCGTGTTTGAGCACCTTCTAAAAGAAGATCCTGCCACTCCGGAGAGAGGAATTATTGCTAAGACTGTGATACACGGCCTTGAGCTGTCATTGTTGCTCTCCCGAGATAACTAAATTCCAGATTTTTAAAATGGATTTTAGTTTGTGACATACTAAGTCAGGTGAATTTATAGAAACAGCTATAATAATAAAAAGAACTAACATTTATTAAGCATTTACTGTGTTCAGGCACTGTTATAAATGTGCTGGGCCCCGAGATAGCACTTCTTAGAAGTGTCCTTCAGTGAAGAGCTAAGCCTCCCCCGGCCCAGCTCCTGTAACCATAACACTAACTACATAAATATGTGCTCACGGCTTAACTGCCCTGCACAGAAGAGGAAGTTGGTAAAACACGTTCATAATTTAGTCAAGGGCCTTTTACAGGGTTTCAAAAACAATTGTCGGTTCTAATTGGCGTTTTTCAGAGCGCTTACCTTCTTTTTTTTTTTTACAACCTTTTTTTCTTTAGACTCATGTCAATCTTTGTTTGGGTCCCCTGTCGGTGGTCCGCTTCTCTTGGGAATGTCTGGTGAGTTTCTGAGTGACCCAGCGGAGTCTTTTTTCAGGGCTTGAGGCTGAGAAGCCAGGCAGAATGAGTTTGATCACCACAGCGCAAAGACTTAACCATCAGGGGACAGTGGGAATGAGAGCAAGTGGCTGGCATACAACTCTGTCCCCAGACCCCTGAAGGCTTGCCTTGGACCTGAGCAAAGCCCGAGAAGTAAAATGACTGGGCTGCCTGGAACATGCTGGCGCATAAGCAGGCTTGCTGTGTTTTTTTCTATCACACTGTTACATAGAAACCAGAGAGCCATTCTAGCAGGCTCCTACACAGCTGCCTATACCGCTTTTTACATTTTAAAATTATTTCTCTCCCTGAAAGAAGGCTACAAGAACATAGACAAAATTCAAAAAGGCATACGGTTAAAAAGTAAGGTTTCCCTCCCACGCCTGTTCCCTACAGGAATCCACTGTATCCGCAGTTATAGTTTCTAGTGCTGCCCGGCTTTGATACCCTGATTGTACTCTGCTGTGCTTGCTTGAGGCTCAGTAAAGGTACTGGCTCCTGACACAGCGGCTAGGGTAACTCAGATAGCAGAGCTTGTTAAGCACATGGCACCTCTTGATGATTCTCAGGGGCTAGGAAATCATACCACGTGGGAAAATGAGCCACGGAAAATTGGAAATCAATGGCAGGGTGGCTTATTTGTACCCATAGGCCAGTGTGGCTCAGGGAAATTCAGGGTGCTATTATTAGAGAAATGGCCTATGTTCTCAGATGAAAGTTTAAAAACACAGGTAAGTATATCTCCATCAGTAAGTGCATATAAATCCATACACAAGTGCATATACTTATCTATGCCCTTCCATATACAGTCAAACCTTGGATTGCAGGTAACTTGTTCTGTGAGTGTTCCACAAGATGAGCAAATATTTCCAATAAATTTTAACTTGATAAATGAGCGATGCCTTGCAACATGAGTGGTATGTGATGCCCAACATCACACGATCCCAGCTGAGCCAGTGGTTCTTCTCTGTCTCTCTCTCTCTCCCTCCCTCTCTCTCTCTCTCCCTTGCTGCAGAGGAGGAGGATAAATAGGGAGAGGAACCTCTCACTTCAAATGAGATTAGGGAGACGTGTAACATGTGGGGAACAGCGCACAATTTTGGAGAAAAGCACCACCCGAATAAGGCTGTAGCAGTGCAAGCAATGCAGCTGTTTAACGACAGTGCAATGTCACATTTCGGTGAAATCCTCAAAAGGAGGCGAAAGTGTCATACCCAAAGGTTAAAGTTGCACAAAAAGAAAAAGATTCCATTGAGCCAATAGATAGCAGTGATTCTGTTAGTGCTAGTGAAAGTCATTCTACGCAATAACCCTCCTCTCTCTTGTCTCCCTCACACCAGCCACGAAGGTGTTCAATGGTACGTGCAGGTTAATTTGCTTCTTTTTCTTCATATTTTGTATTTTCTTTATGATTTGTATTATATTACAGTACTGTAATCCTTTTATATGAATTTTTTGGATTGTGGAATGAATCAGCTGAGTTTCCATTACTTCTTATGGGAAATTTGCTTTGGTATGCAAGTGCTTTGGATGACAAGCATGTTTCTGGAACAAATTATGCTTGCAAACCAAGGTTTTACTGCATACGAATATATATGTGCTACAGTTCTTCCTTGCAGTATGGAGCCCAAGCTCTAGTCTCCAAGTCTTACGGCAACCCAAGCATTGGCAAACACTATCTCCATGAGAAAGGAGCTGAGACTCCTATGGTCACTCAGAATCTTACCCCACAATGTCAGCTGGAACCACCAGAAGGAGCCATCAGAGCAGCCTTGGCAAGCACACCCCAGCCCCTAGCACCGGCCCAAGGCACATTCACAAGAGGAAGCACATGGGTTGGTTGACCCAGGAAGTCTGAGTTGACACCTGGCGTAATTATTAAGAGTCCTGTTCCAGTCTCAAGAAATGTGCCAAGTTTGTCGATAAATGGTATGATCACGGTCAATGCAGCCCCTCTGTGCTTCATGTTTTTCAGGGTGCTGCAACAATTACAGAGCTCTGAGCTAGGGTGGGCTTTCTCCTCCCGGGTCTCCTTCTGGATCTAGCAGCCCCCTGTTTCTGGACCACTAATTCCACCTTCAGACCAGACAACAGAACTCCCTGGCCTCCCTTCCAGGACTGGCTGCCCTCGATCCCTATATTCCTTTCCTTCAAACAAGATCTGCACTCGGTAAGTGGTACAAGGGTGAGTTACCGCTGAACAAGGTCACTTCTCAGGATGATTCTTTTGGCCCCTGTCTCATCCCTATCATGTCGTGTGCAACACAAGAAAAATAAGAAAATAAAACTCCCTCATGATCCCCAGTTACAAATTCCCAGTGGTTAATGTTGTGACAGTGTATCTTTTATTAGAGCCCGAAGTTTTCCGTCTGCTATTCATAGCTTTTCCAGGTAGACCACCAGGGTTTGCAAACAGTAATTATGTCGACACTCTGCTAATATTTATTTATTTAATCTTTTAAATATTCATATTTTTGGCTCTAAAACTTCTAAGCTGAAATTAAATAGTGACAGTGATAATAAACTTGTCTTCTTCCTGATTCAGTGAAATGCCCTGAGTAGTTTACCATAAAAAAATGATGTGCTCTGTTGATTTAGGACAGGAATCTGTGTGAGGGGAGTATCCTTCTCTTCTAAGTTTACCAAAGTAATTATTTGGTTGTATTTACAGAATAAATTGTCAGTTTCTTGAAAAATCAAGATAAATGTCCAGATAAATGGCACTGGAACTAGACTTTACTCAAATATTCAACCTTTTCATCTCTTTCTCCTTTTACCTAACATAAATTATTAACTTCATAAATAATAAAAAGAATGGGCGTTGGAATCAAACATACGAGAGTGAAAGCCTGGCTGTAGGACTTCTGGCTTTCTTTATCTGAAAATGGGAATAATGACATTGATTGCACAGCATTGTTGCATTAATCACATTGCCCAGAATGTAGTAATCACTCAATAAATGTGCTATTATTATAGCTGTTGTTCATAATTGTTGTTGTTGTATCCTTCAGTGGATCACAAAGTAGAAACTTTCTTTAGGAAAGACTTTTGAGGGGCGCTTGGGTGGCTCAGTCAGTTAAGCGTCTGACTTCGGCTCAGATCATGATCTCACAGTTTGTGGGTTCCAGCCCCACATCGGGCTTTCCCCTGTCAGTGTGGAGCCTGCTTCGGATCTCCTGTCCCCTGCTCTCTCAGCCCCTCCCCCACTTGAGCTCTCTGCCTGTCTCTTTCAAAATAAATAAACTTAAAAAAAAAAAAAGACTTTTGAGTGATTAAGGTGTTAATTCTAAGACTGTCTGATGATCTTTCTAAGCTCACTGCTTTTTTTCTTTAGAGGTGATGGGCGGCCTGCTGTCCCCAGTTGACCAGGATTGAGGGGTCTCAAGATAAGGAATTTCCCGTACTAAAAGTGGGAAGATTCTTGGCAAATCAAAACAAGTCAGTCACCCTAGATCATGGTGTTATTTTGTTCCTTTCCTGTGTTTCTCTGATCATGCAGGCCTCTTCAGAGGACAAAAAACAGCATTCAAAGAAAATCATTAGAGCCCTGCTGACTGAACAGGTATCATCGTCATTCTATCCTCATCTCAATCAGAGTAACAATAATAATAATAATAAACCATATTTAGAAGGGAACTACATTTCTCTAAAGCACTTTCTAGCAAATAAAAAATAAACACCACTGGGATGATTTTAAAACAGAAAAATTAGAGCACTGAAGACTAGCATCAGGAAGCTGGCTCTTCCAATGAAGAAGAAGGTAGGAGAGAGAAGCTGGGCTGCTTGATACATGTCAGGTAGTAAAAACCTGGTCCTCCTGATCCCCAGAGGAGAGCGCAGAGGTGGCCAGCCCCACGTGAGGTGTGAGAGGAACAGAGAGAGGTGTGCCAGTGAGGTGGAGGGGTGAGCCTACTTGTGGAGGGGTTGGGGTGAACCTCGAGGGGGTGCTGGCTTCTGGGGCTGCAGCCAGGACAGTTGCTGTCCACCTGTGCCCAGCCTGGACCCAGACAACTCATCCCCAGATGAGTCTGACAGGTGGGAGTAACCACAGCTGAAGTGATTCAGAAGGATCAGGGTCAGACCTGGATCCCTGGGCTGGGAATGGAGGGTGAGGAGCCAAGGTCAGGGGCACCGTAGGAAATAGAGGTCACAGCTGGGTAACTCAAAGAGCTCAAGACATAGACTCTGCACATGGCCAAGGTACCAGGGGCTTATTCTTCCTGGGTGCTAGGCAGATTGCAGCAGGAGTCAAGCAGGTAATGCAAATAAATGCATAGCATTGTTCATTGTACACAGCTAAACATGGGAGCTATCCTTAGCTTTTTCGCACCTTGAAAATTAAATAATTGATTTCCCCTGGTATAGAAGCAGGAGAATAAAAGTCAAAGATTTCTCTTTTTTTAAAGCTTTATTTTTGAGAGAGACAGAGTGCGAGTGGGGAAGGAACAGAGAGAGAGGGAGACACAGAATCCCAAGCAGGCTCCAGGCTCCCAGCAGTCAGCACAGAGCCTGTGCTCCAACGCAGGGCTGGAACTCACAGATCGTGAGATCATGACCTGAGCCGAAGTTGGCCGCTTAACCGACTGAGCCACCCAGGCGTCCCAAAGTCAAGGATTTCTTTACTTGTGCTTGTTCCAGAATTTTCATCCATCCAAACAGGCAGTATGGAAAGATAAGCATTCACGTCCACATTGGTTATCACAGAGAACAAGCAGTGATGTCAAGAGCATGTCTGCCAGGAAGAGGCCACTAATGACCCTTCACAGGCCTCCCAAGGTGGGATTATGACCTCAATTTACCCACACAGATCAAGAACCCTAATTCTTTCCATTCATGGGGAGAAAGCTTATCTCTCAGGATTAGTTCCATATATTAATCAAATTTACTAGGGAGATACATGAATCAGTGTATATCTTATTTTGTAGTTTTTAATTTTTATTAATTTTATTTTTATTTGTCAATGGTGTAATAAAATTAGTAAATAAAAGAGATCCAAGCATGAACCAATGGTGACAATGTGTCACTAAATGAGGATATGGCATAAGCAATTAGCAGTATCTGCCCCAACAGGGTGTTAATTAATTTCCATAAGAAATTACTATCAGTATGCTGGAGTCCCTATGATCAGTACCAAACTCCATGAAGTGTCTAATCAAAATCAGAAGCCAACTAATTCCTTCACAAGATGAAGTTACTGCAGAGGAACAGAATGTAAAGTTCCATTTGACAAAACACAGTCTTCCTTAAGAGAAAAGCTTTACGGGGCTCCTGGGTGGCTCAGTCAGTTAAACGTCTGACTTCAGCTCAGGTCACGATCTCACAGCTCGTGAGTTCGAGCCCTGTGTGGGGCTCTGTGCTGACAGCTCGGAGCCTGGAGCCTACTTCGGATTCTGGGTCTCCCTGTCTCTCTCTGCTCCTCCCTTGCTCGCACTCTGTCTCTATGTCTCTCAAAAATAAATAAAATGTTTAAAAATTTTAAAAAATAAAAGAGAGAAGCTTAACCATAATCAAAAGGTTGTTCCAAATGCAGAGCATAAGAACTAAGAGTAAAGTTGACATCAGGTCGACTACATCAGGTGAAGAGTGCCTCATTCACAGAACCAGAAATACTGGCCAGGTCACTGCCTCTCTTGTACATGCTGAGATGGGTGTTATTAATATTGGCCTTAGTGACTTCTGTTTTTTTCTTCTATACCTTGCTAGCTCGCAAAATCTCTTTCTTAACACACACTCTCTGTTTAGCCAAGTTAATGTATTCATTCCTGTTACAGACAAGTTTTGCAAGCCCACAGGTCTATTTGCTCTTGGAACAGCTGTGTTGCATGGGGTTGCTTCCCTATCCTGTATTGTACCCTCTCATTGTTTGCTTAATGTAACATCTATGTCTGATATTTGCTTAGCACAGCTCTCCAGCTGTTTCTGAGCACTGTAAAGAGGAAACAGTTTGCTGGGTGACAACACCAGGTATTCAACTTTTCCTCTGAATATTGAGGACCAAGCTGTTGTGCAGGGCAGAATCCATGACCATGTGTTAGCAGTACTCTTTAAAAATATAATGTACTGTTAAAACTAAAAATATCTGGATAATTTGCCATTATTATCGCTCAAGTAGCTGTCTAAATGCTCATAGAAAGAGGAGGAGTTGCAAAGAGCAGTGGCCTGGGGCCCCTGTGTGGCTCAGCTGGTTAAGTGTCCAACCCTTGATTTCGGCTCAGATCACGATCTCATAGTTCCTGAGATCAAGCCCCATATTGGACTCTATGCTCACAGCATGGAGCCTCCTTGGGATTCTCTATCTCCCTCTCTCTCTGTCCCTCCATCTCCCCTGCACTCATACACACAATCTCTCTCAAAATAAATAAATAAAAAGAGAGTGGCCTTACCAAATCCAAACTCCTCCAGAAAGTGAGGTTTCTGGCTCATGGCATTATATCTCCATGAATAGTACCCGAGATGTGATCTGCCTTGCTGGCATAAGGGACAAGAGTGGCTTTCTGGGCACAAGCTCCCATGTTGGAAGGAAATCAGTGCTTTGAGTAGGGTAGCCACATAACCTGGGGCACCTGATACAACAGAGTCAATTGGGACTATCTCTGGCAAACTAGGGTCTCAGCTATTAGAGCATGGGTTACCCCCACTGGGAATGGAGTCAGTCACAGCCACTTCTTTCAACTCCAGATAAGTGACAAAAGAGAAGGGGTGAGTCCTGAGAGCAAGTACAGAGATACTCTTATGTGCTGAATCAATTCTGAAGTGGTTGCTCGGGATGAATCCAATAGATCCCTGCATTATGACTTCATGTAAGAGCCGGCCTCTCAGTTGAAAGAGCAAGTCGTGTTTGCATTGACTGAGGAGAGTCAGGCCTCTCCTGTAAATATGGCCCTGTGACGGTGGTTAGGCATAGTTCTGCCTGAATTGAGGCTGATTCTAAACTTGGAAGTCACACTGCTGCACAAGACATCTCCTTGACTTTCCAGTCAAGTCACTGTCCCAGGGCTTCTCAAAGTCCTGCCTTATCATCAAGGCTCCTTAAGAGGAGAACTTCTCTGTGAAGCATTCACACTGTCTTCCAAATCCCATTGTTTTATTCTTCTTCAGAACTACTGCTCAGCCTTCTCTACTATAGATTTTGAGATTTGAGCTGAAATTCTTCACCAGCCAAAGAAGGTATCTCTACTTATTTTTAACCCCAGTAGCATTGAGAAATCATTCAATGCAGTTGGCCCTTGGCATATGTGACCTTGTGTTGTTCTTTTACAGGGATTGTTCTGTCCACCCAAATTGATTGGGCATGCAAGTCATATACTGTCTTTCCTTCCATCCACATGATTCAATTATCAGTGAATACTTAGTGATTTTTGAAAGACTTATTTTATATGTAGAACTGTTCTGGTTTTGTTCCAAAAGGAAGAGCTATTTACTTTAGCAAAACTTACCTGGTCTTTCCCTTCATTTCTGAATATATTACCCTTCCCAGGTCTATGCTAATCTGGAATTCAGATCATACTTCTTAAAAAGATAGGGGCATGCAGTCAATAGTTTAGCCCACAGGCTGATACTAGAAGCCTTAAGTATGCGGTGGAAATGGTAGAATGAGTAGAAGGTTTGAAATCTATCAAATCAAAGTTGGGGACCTGGGTCTGGTTCTTACTGACTATGGAACTTCGAGATTCATTTCCTCTCTGAGCTACAGTTTATTTCTAAAATATTGATAACAACATCTATTTCACCGGGCTGGTATGAAGATAAAATGAGATAACGTATAAGAAAGCACATAGCACCATTCTGTTCTAACAGAATAAGTGCTCAGTAAATGTTAGATAATTCTCAAACTGAATGGGCCACTGATGTGGTTTAGGGGATGCCAAACCCTATAATTCTAGGACGGAAGGATGGGAGTAGCTGTGAGAAAAAGAGGAAAACAGGATCTTAGTGACTCTACTTGCCAGATGCCTGGAAAGGAGTACTGTACAGAAATGATGATTCAGAAGTTTGAATTGGCTTCTCTGGAAACTTTCATGTTAAATGTAAACTTATAAACTGTATCCTTAGCCTGAAATTATTTCAGTGATTTTTAGAAATTTTAGAAGAATGTTCCCCAAAGTTTGGTCCATGGAACACCTGTCCTAAGAGTTAATTCATGAAAAATGGTTCTGATGTCAAATGAGTTTATTAAGTGCTGAATTCTAAGCAGAAAAAGAAATCAAGGAACTGATCCTATATACAACTGCACCAAAAACCATAAGATACCTAGGAATAAACCTAACCAAAGAGGTATAAGACCTGTACTCTGAAAACAACAGAACACTTAGGAAAGAAATTGAAGAGGACACAAAGAAATGGAAAATATTCCAAGCTGCTGGATTGGAAGAACAAACATTGTTAAAATGTCAATACTACCCAAAGCAATCTACATATTCAATGCAATCCCTATCAAAATACAACCAGTATTTTTCACAGAGCTAGAACAAACAATCCTAAAATTTGCATGGAACCACAGAAGACCCCAAATAGTCAAAGTAATCCTGAAAAAGAAAAGCAAAGCAAAGCTGGAGGCATCACCATTCTGGACTTCAAGCTGTATTGCAAAGCTGTTATCATCAAGACAGTATGGTACCGGCACAAAACAAACACACAAATCAATGGAACAGAATAGAAAACCCAGAAATGGACCCATAACTATATGGTCAATTAATCTTTGACAAAGCAGGAAAGAATATCTAATGAAAAAAAGACACTCTCTTCAACAAATGGTGTTGGGAAAATTAGACAGCAAGATGCAGAAGAATGAAACTGGACCACTTTCTTACACCAAACACAAAAATAAATTTAAAATGAATGAGAGACTTAAATACAAGACAGGAAACCATCAAAATCTTAGAGGAGAACACAGGCAGCAATCTCTTTGACCTCAGTCATAGCAACTTCTTACTAGATATGTCACTGGAGGCAAGGGAAAACAAAAGCAAACATGAACTACTCGGACTTCATCAACGTAAAAAGCTTATGCACAGTGAAGGAAACAATCAACAAAATTAAAAGGCAGCCTACAGAATGGGAGAAGATATTTGCAAATTACGTATCTGATAAAGGGTTAGTATCCAAAATCTATAAAGAACTTATGAAACTCAACACCCCCCCCCAAATAATCTAGTTAAGAAATGGCCAGAAGACACGAGTAGACATTTTCCCAAAGAAGACATCCAGATGGCTAACAGACACATAAAAAGATGCTCAACATCATTCATCATCAGGGAAATACAAATCACAACCACAATGAGATACTACCTCACCTGTCAGAATAGCTAAAATTAACAACACAAGAAAAAACAGGTGTTGGTGAGGATTCAGAGAAAGGGGAACCCTCTTGCACTGCTGGTGGGAATACAAACTGGTGTTGCCACTCTGGAAAATAGTATGGAGGTTCCCCAAAAAGTTAAAAATAAAACTACCCTACAATCCAGCAATTGCACTGCTAGGTATTTACCCAAAGGATGCAAAGATACAGATTTGAAGGGGTAAATGCCCCCCAATGTTTATAGCAGTAGCATCAACAAGAGTCAAACTATAGAAAGAACCCAAATGTCCACCAAGTGATGAATGGATAAAGAAGATGTGGTATTATTAATATATACACAGGTGGGTGGGGGAGTGGGCTAGATGGATATTGAGCATTAAGGAGGACACTTGTTATGATGAGCACTGGGTATTGTATGTAAGTGATGAGTCACTGAATTCTACTCCTGAAACCAATACACACACACACACACACACACACACACACACACACAAAACACACAATGAAATATTATGCAGCCATCAAAATGAGTGAAATCTTGTCCTTTGCAATGGTGTGGATGGAGCTAGAGTGTATCATGCTAAGCATAATAAGCATAGTAAGTCAGAGAGAGACAGATACTATATGATTTTACACACATGTGGAATTTAAGAAACAAAACAGATGATCATAGGCAAGAGGGAAAAAAAAAGAAAAAAAGAGAGGGAAACAAACCATAAGAGATCCTTAAAGATAGAGAACAAATCAAAAGTAGATGGAGAAGGTGGGTGAGGGATGAGCTAGAGGGATGATGGGCATTAAGGCGGGCACTTGTTATAACGAGCACTGGGTGTTGTATATAAGTGATGAATCACTGAATTCTACTCCTGAAACCAATATTGCATTGTATGTTAACTATTTGACTAAAAATCTGAAAAGAAAGAAAAATAAATGCTGCATTCTATATCACCCTTATTAAAAATTTTGTTTTAATGTTTATTTTCAAATGAGAGAGAGACAGAGTGTGAGCAAGGGAGGGGAAGAGAGAGAGGGAGACACAGAATTCGAAGCAGGCCCCAGGCTCCAAGCTATCAGCACAGAGCCTGATGTGGTGCGAGAATTCATGAACCATGAGATCATGACCTGAGCTAAAGTCAGATGCGTAACCAACTGAGCCACCCAGGTGCCCCAATATATCACCCTCTTAGAGATAGCCATACACATTAACATGTTATAGACTGTGAGGAATTCTGGACTTTAAACTATCTAGTTTTGTTTAACTCAGTGTTTCTCAAACTTATTGACCATGGAACTCTTTCACATAACATCTGTCTTCAGAGACCTTACTATTCCAAAAAATAAATTTCAGGCAATATTGCCTTAAAATAGCTGTGTGCATCAGAATCACCCAGGAGGGCTTGTTCATATACAAATTGCTGGGACATGCCCTCTGTTTCTGAGTCAGTAGGTCTGCAATGGGCCCCAGTCTTTCTTTTTTTTAAATTATTATATTTTAGATTGAAGGATAGTTGGCATATATATTAGTTTCAGCTGTAAAAAAACAGTGATTTGACAATTATATACATTATGAAATGCTCACCATGATAAGTGTAGTTATCTTCTGCCATCATACAAAGTTATTACAATGTTATTGACTATATTCCCAGTATATATATTGTATGTTGTACTTTTCATCCTTTTGACTTATTTTATAATTGGAAGTTTGTCCTCTTAATCTTCTTTACTTATTTCGCCCATGCCCTCAACCTGCTCCCGTGTGGCAACCACTAATTTATTCTCTATATTTATGAATCTGTTTCAATTTTGCTGTTTGCTGTTTGTTCATTTGTTTTGTTTTTTAGAATACACACATAAGTGAAATCATATGGTTTTTATCTTCCTGTCTCTGACTTCTTTCATTCAGTAAAATACCCTCTTGGTCTATTCATGTGGTCACACATGGCAAGATTTTATTTTATTTTTTATCTGAGTAATATTCCATTGTGTATATATATATACCACATCTTCTTTATCCATTCATCTATCAATGGACACTTAGGTTGCTTCCATATCTTGATGATTGTAAATAATTCTGTGATAAACACAGAGGTGCATATATCTTTTCAAATGTTTTTTCATTTTCTTTGGATAAACACCCAGAAGTAGAACTACTGGATTACATGATACTTTTATGTTTATTTTTACTTTTTTTTTTTAATTTTTTTTTCAACGTTTATTTATTTTATTTTTGGGACAGAGAGAGACAGAGCATGAACGGGGGAGGGGCAGAGAGAGAGGGAGACACAGAACTGGAAACAGGCTCCAGGCTCTGAGCCATCAGCCCAGAGCCCGAGCGGGGCTCGAACTCCCGGACCGCGAGATCGTGACCTGGCTGAAGTCGGACGCTTAACCGACTGCGCCACCCAGGTGCCCCTTTACTTCTTTTTTTAATGTTTATTTATTTTTGAGAGACAGAGAGACAGAATGTGAGTGGGTTAGGGACAGAGAGGGACGGAGACACAGAATCTGAAGCAGGCTCCAGGCTCTGAGCTGTCAGCACAGAGCCTGACATGGGGCTCAAACTCATAAGCCGTGATATCATGACCTGAGCTGAAGTCAGATGTTCAACCGACTGAGTCAGCCACGTGCCCCAATACTTTTATTTTTATTTTTGTGAGCAACTTCCGTAATGCTTTCCAGAATGGTTCCACCAATTTACATCCCCACCAACAGTGCATGAAGGATCCCCTTTTTCTACATCCTTGCCAACACTTACTTTTTCTCATCTTTTTGATAGTAGCCGTTCTGCCTGGTGTAAGGTGATACGTTATTGTGGTTTTGATTTGGATTTCCCTGATGATGAGTAATGCTGAGCATCTTTTAATATGCCTGTTGCCCATCTGTATGTCTTCTTTGGGAAAATATCTATTCAGGTCATCTGCCCTCTTTTTAATCAGACTATTTGGGGTGTGTGTGTGTGTGTGTGTGTGTGTGTGTGTGTGTTGAGTTAAATGAGTTCTTTATATATTTTGGATATTATCCCCTTGCAAATATCTTCTCCCATTCAGCAGGTTGCCCTTTTGTTTTGTTGATGGTTTCCTTTGCTATGCAAAACCTTTTTGGTTTTTGTAGTCCCAACTAATTTTTTTTTTATTTCATTTCCCTTGCCTGGACGACATATACAGAAAAATATTGCTAAGGCCAATGTGTATGAGTTAACTGTATATATTTTCTTTTAGGAGTTTTATAATTCCAGATCTTACATTTAGGTCTTTAATCCATTTTTAGTTTATTTTGTGTATAAAAGAGTTGTCCACTTTTATTCTTTGCCATGTAGCTGTCCAGTTTCCCAACACCATTTATTGAAAAGACTTTTTTTCCCCATTGCATATTCTTGACTCCTTTGTCATAGATTAATTGACCATATAAGCAAGGGTTTATTTCTAGGCCCTCAAAACTGTCTCATTAATCTATGTGTATATTTTTATGCCAATAGCATACTATTTCGATCACTATTGCTTTGTAGTATAGTTTTTAATCTGCCATGTGATACCTCCAGCTTTGTTTTTCTTCCTCAAAATTGCTTTGGTTATTTGAGGTCTTTTATAGTTCCATACAAATTATAGGATTTGTTTGGTTCTAGTTATGTGAAAAATACTATTGGGATGTTGATAGTGTTTGCATTGACTCTGTAGCTTGCCTTGGGTAGTATAGACATTTTAACAATATTAATTCTTCTGATCCATGAGCATGGTATGTCTTTCCATTTGTGTCATCTTCCATTTGTCTCTCACTAAATTCTACTTGGCTAAGTTTACTCCTATGTATTTTATTCTTTTTGATACAATTGTAAATAAAATTGTATTCTTAATTTCTCTTTCTGATATTTCATATTAGTACATTGAAACACAACAGATTTCTGTAAATTGACTTTGTATCCTGCAACTTTAGTGAATTCACTTATTAGTTCTATGTTTTTTGGTGGGGTCTTTAGGGTTGTCTATATATAGTATCATGTCTTCTTAAAATAGTGACAGTTTTACTTCTTCCATACCAGTTTGGAGTCTGTTATTCCTTTTTCTTGTCTGATTGTTGTGGTAGGACTTCCAGTACTCCATTGGATAAAAGTGGAAAGAACAGACATCCTTGTCTTGTTCCTGATATTAGAGAAAAAAACCTTTAGCTTTTCATCATTGAGTATGATATTAGCTGGTGAAGAATTTGTACTACTAACAAGTTTCCAGCTGATGCTGATGCTGCTGGTCTGGGGACCACACAGTGAGAACTACTTTTATAGAATAGAAATTCCATCATGCTCTTTCATGTTATCTCCTATTACAAAGATTTTCAAATATTAATGTGCACACTAATTACCTGGTGTTCTTTTTAAAATAGGAATTCAGATTCAGTAGGTATGGGGTGGAATCCGAGATTCTACAGTTTGAAAAAATAAGAATGATGTTTGTCCATGGACCTGATTTTGAGCAGTAAGTCAATAGAATGTAAAACTGCCCAAACTCTTTTGCTGTCCAAGTAATGAGGCATATATCTAGGAAGAATTCTGGTAGATATCACTGTGAATTCAGAGTTTACTAGCAGAGTAAATTTATTTCCTTTGTAGATCTGGATAAGAACATATAAAATTTCACAAAGAGTTTGTGTGGAGGAAGGTTTCTGCTGACATTGCCTATTAGGGTAACACAGACTTGAGGAAGAGTCTGTAATCTTTTCTTCATATGATTTAGCCTAAACCTGTTGTAATCCAAATGAAAGTTTGTATTCATTATCTGTGTGTGACAGATCCGAAATACAATGACTTAAATAACACTTCTTTCTCACATAAAAATATACAATGATATGAGCAGCTTTACTCTAGGAAATCATCAAGGGTCCAGGTTCCTTCTGTTCTGTTGACTCACAATCCCTAGAATGCTGCATTTATTTAATGGTACAAGGGCAAGACTCATATGTTGCACATATTCTTTGGTCATGTCTCATTGACCAGAGTCTAGTCATATAGCAGAAATGACTAGGCTATCATGTATACAGCTAAAAGTTGTATTTTTTTTTATTTTAGAGAGAAAGAGAGAGAGAGTATGTGTGTGTGTGAGCAGGGGGAGGGGCAGAGGGAGAGGGAGAGGGAAGGAGAGTGGGAGAGAAAGAGATAGACAGAGAGAGAGAGAGAGACAGAGACAGAGAATCCTCAGCAGGCTCCATGCTCAGTGTGGAACCCAATGTGGGGCTTGATCCTACCACCCTAGGATCATAACCTGAGCTGAAATCAAGAGTCCGAAGCTTGACTGACTTGGCCACCCAGGTGCCCCTAAAAGTTATATGTCAATAAAAGAAGGGAAGAGACAATGAATAATCTCTGCTATAGCAGATATGATAGTAACACAAATTCTTGAAAAGAGAGGGAAAATAGGGGCATGGGGATAGCAATTTGCTTGAAGAACAATCACTTAAGGCATAAAGATATGGTTGTGTGTTACTCTTGACATGGTGGAAAGTTCTGTTGTAAAGCACCTCATTTAAATGTTTCCTGATTTATATTTGTTTTTCAACAGTAACAGAAGATAGCTACAAAGACAGTAGATGTTTAAACACAGTTAAAGGTGTTTCCAGAGTCTTCTAAGGAAGAAATCAATTCCTATCTATAGCAGCAGTTAACAATGTGCTCTTCTACTGGTTTGGATCCCAGTATATAGGAGAGCAGCATTTTTTTTTTTAATTCTTTGATCACTTAGTTATAACAATCTGGAATTCAGCCTAATTTTGGCTAGATGTTTCATTTATTCCAGAACAAATCCAAAGAAATCAAGCTGTGGAACATGAGCAGCAGTTGAGTGACACTATTTAGTTCATGAGGCTGTAATTTATGGTCAACTCCAGGAAGCACCCTCTCATGTGTGAAAAACACATCCCCTATGAATGGAACATCCACTCTGTCCCATTAAGTCCAGTAGATATAAGGTCAAGTAAATTTTTCCTATGGAGCTGCATATTTTAGGATCAAGTTTTGGTAATTAAGATGAAAATAAAGAGGTACATTAGAGCTTTATTAAAAAACCCTAAATGTTGTGATACAAATAACTTTGTTTTGTATTTCTTTAAAGAGCCGCATTTGAATGATTTCCAGTGAAGATAAGGTCAAGCTTGTTAGATGGTAGAATGTTTCTTGATACAACTAATGGAGAGCAGAACAGACTCTCCGGAGCCAAGAGAAGACAAGAGGCCCATGGAAGAGGGTAGGAAGGGTGGAGAGGTGGTGTGTGCTACACAGACTGGCAGGAGGGAGGGGGGGAGGGGGGACAGGGGAGGGGGGGCAGCCTGCCCGGCAAGGCAGAGCCCCCGAAGTCTGGCTTGCAAAAGCAGAGGGGCCAGACTCTGTGAGTTCTGACAGCCAGTGGGACTTAACATCTGGAACGTTAAAAGTCAACAGCTCTTCTCTTGCAGAGTGGGGAGGGCAAGAGGATGCCAGGAGAGAGAGTTGTTGAGCCCCAGAAGACAGAGTTCAGCTCCGTGGGGGAACAAAGGCGCTGGCAAGTGCCTTCTCCCTCTCCCATCCACCAGCTGAAATTCCAAAAGGAACCAGTTCCTGTCACTGACCTCGCTTGCACCATGCAAACTCCCAATGCTGTGCTTCTGTGGATCCATCCCTCTGACTGTCTGCCTGCCTCCCTCCTGGTGCTGCAGGACCCCTCCCGCAGGGGACCACCGACAGCAAAGTGAGCTAAACCCCTCCTGCCCCTGTGCAAATTGCAGATCCACCCTGGCTAATACGCCCTTGGCCAGATCCCATCAAAGAAGCACCATAAGCCTGGCAGTGTGCAAGCAGCCCAGACAGGGGCCACACTGCTCTACAGTGAGTCCTGCCCCTGGGAGAGGGTAAGATAAGGTATACACCGGTCTGATTGTGGCCCCAGAGTTGGGCTGGGGTCAGACATTGGGTCTGACTGCAGCCTTGCCCATGAACACAGGTTTCTCCGGACAGCACAGGGGAAGTGCCCTGCAGTTTGGAGCTACCGCAGGGACTACCCAAAATGACAAAACAGAAGAATTCTCCTCAAAAGAAACTCCAGGAAGTAGCGATAGCTAATGATTTAATCAAAACAGATTTAAGCAATATAATGGGACAAGAATTTAGAATAATAGTCATAAAATTAATCGCTGGGTTTGAAAAAAGTATAGAGGACAGCAGAGAATCTATTGCTACAGAGATCAAGGGACTAAGAAACAGTAATGAGGAGCTAAAAAATGTTATAAATGAGGTGCAAAATAAAATGGAGCCAGCCATAGCACGGATTGAAGAGGCAGAGGAGAGAATAGGTGAATTAGAAGATAAAATTATGGAAAAAGAGGAAGCTAAGAAAAAGAGAGATAAAAAAAAATCCAGGAGTATGAGGGGAGCATTAGAGAACTAAGTGATGCAATCAAATGGAATAATATCCATACCATAGGAATTCCAGAAGAAGAAGAGAGAGAGAAAGGGGCTGAAGGTGTGCTTGAACAAATCATGGCTGAGAACTTCCCTGATCTGGGGAAGGAAAAAGGCATTGAAATCCAAGAGGCACAGAGAACTCCCTTCAGACGTAACTTGAATCGATCTTCTGCACGACATATCATAGTGAAACTGGCAAAATACAAGGATAAAGAGAAAATTCTGAAAGCAGCTGGGGATAAACAGGCTGTAACTTACAAAGGTAGACACATAAGAGTAGCAGCAGACCTATCTACTGAAACTTGGCAGGCCAGAAAGGAATGGCAGGAAATCTTCAATGTGAAGAACAGAAAAAATATGCAGCTGAGAATCCTTTATCCAGCAAGTCTGTCATTCAGAATAGATGAAGAGATAAAGGTCTTCCTAAACAAACAAAAACTGAAGGAATTCATCACCACTAAACCAGCCCTACAAGTGATCCTAAGGGGGATTCTGTGAGTGAAATGTTGCAAGGACCACAAAGTACCAGAGACATCACTACAAGCATGAAAACTACAGATGTCACAATGACTCTAAACCCATATATTTCTATAACACTGAATGTAAATGGACTAAATGAGCCAACCAAAAGACATAGGGTATCAGAATGGATAAAAAAACAAGACGCATCTATTTGCTGTCTATAAAAGACTCATTTTAGACCTGAGGACACCTTCAGATGGAAAGTGAGGGGATGGAGAACTATCTATCATGCTACTGGAAGTCAAAAGAAAGCTGGAGTAGCCATACTTATATCAGACAAACTAAACTTTAACTTTAAGGCTGTAACAGGAGATGAAGAAGGGCATTATATAATAATTACAGGATCTATCCATCAGGAAGAGCTAACAATTATAAATGTCTATGTGCCGAATATGGAAGTCCCCAAATATGTAAAAGAATTAATCACAAACATAAGCAACCTTATTGATAAGAATGTGGTAATTGTAGGGACTTTAATACTCCACGTACAATAATGGATAGATCATCTAGACACAGGATCAATAAAGAAACAAAGGCCCTGAATGATACATTGGATCAGATGGACTTCACAGATATATTTAGAACTCCACATCCCAAAGCAACAGAATATACTTTCTTCTCAAGTGCACATGGAACATTCTCCAAGATAGATCACATACTGGGTCACAAAATAGCCCTTAATAAGTATAAAAGAATTGAGATCATACCATGCACACTTTCAGACCACAATGCTATGAAACTTGAAATCAACCACAGGAAAAAGTCTGGAAAACCTCCAAAACGATGGAGGCTAAAGAACACCCTACTAAAGAATGAATGGGTCAACCAGGCAATTAGAGAAGAAATTAAAAAATATATGGAAACAAATGAAAATGAAGATACAACAATCCAAATGCTTTGGGATGTGGCAAAGCCAGTCCTGAGAGGAAAATACATTGCAATCCAGGCCTATCTCAAGAAACAAGAAAAATCCCAAATACAAAATCTAACAGCACACCTAAAGGAAATAGAAGCAGAAGAGCAAAGACACCCCAAACCCAGCAGAAGAAGAGAAATAATAAAGATCAGAGCAGAAATAAACAATATAGAATGTAAAAAAAACTGTAGAGCAGATCAATGAAACCAAGAGTTTTTTTTTTTTTTTCCAAAAAATAAACAAAATTGATAAAGCCCTAGCCAGGCTTCTCAAAAATAAAAGGGAGAGGACCCAAATAGATAAAATCATGAATGAAAATGGAATTATTACAACCAATCCCTCAGAACTACAAGCAATTATCAGGGAATACTATGAAAAATTATATGCCAACAAACTGGACAATCTGGAAGAAATGGACAAATTCCTAAACACCCACTCACTTCCAAAACCCAAACAGGAAGAAATAGAAAATTTGAACAGACCCATAACCAGCGAAGAAATTGAATCAGTTATCAAAAATCTCCTAGCAAATAAGAGTCCAGGACCAGATAGCTTCCCTGGGGAATTCTACCAGACATTTAAAGCAGAGATAATACGTATCCTTCTCAAGCTGTTCCAAAACATAGAAAGGGAAGGAAAACTTCCAGACTCATTCTATGAAGCCAGCATTACTTTGATTCCCAAACCAGACAGAGACCCAGCAAAAAAAGAGAACTACAGGCCAACATTCCTGATGAATATGGATGCAAAAATTCTCAACAGGATACTAGCAAATTGAATTCAACAGCATATAAAAAGAATTATTCACCATGATCAAGTGGGATTCATTCCTGGGTTGCAGGGCTGGCTCAACATTCACAAATCAATCAATGTGATACATCACATTAATAAAAGAAAAGATAAGAACCATATGATCCTGTCAATCGATGCAGAAAAAGCATTTGACAAAATTCAGCATTCTTTCTTAATAAAAACCCTTGAGAAAGTCGGGATAGAAGGAACATACTTAAACATCATCAAAACCACTTATTAAAAGCCCACAGCTAATATCATCCTCAAGGGGGAAAAACTGAGAGCTTTCCCCCTGAGGTCAGGAACACGACAGGGATGTCCACTCTCACCGCTGTTGTTTAGCATAGCGTTGGAAGTTCTAACATCAGCAATCAGACAACAAAAGGAAATCAAAGGCATCAAAATTGACAGAGATGAAGTCAAGCTTTCACTTTTTGCAGATGACATGATATTATACATGGAAAACCTGACAGACTCCACCAAAAGTCTGCTAGAACTGATACATGAATTCAGCAAAGTTGCAGGATACAAAATTAATGTACAGAAATCAGTTGCATTCTTATACACTAATAATGAAGCAACAGAAAGACAAATAAAGAAACTGATCCCATTCACAATTGCACCAAGAAGCATAAAATACCTAGGAATAAAGCTTACCAAAGATATAAAGGATCTGTACGCTGAAAACTATAGAAATCTTATGAAGGAAACTGAAGAAGATACAAAGAAATGGAAAAACATTGTGTGCTCATGGACTGGAAGAATAAATATTGTTAAAATGTCAATACTACCCAAAGCAATCACACATTCAATGCAATCCCAATCAAAATTGCACCAGCATTCTTCTCGAAGCTAGAACAAGAAATCCTAAAATTTGTATGGAACCGCAAAAGACCCCGAATAGCCAAAGTAATATTGAAGAAGACAAAAGTGGGAGGCATCACAATTCCAGACTTTAGCCTCTACTACAAAGCTGTAATCATCAAGACAGCATGGTATTGGCACAAAAACAGACACATAGACCAATGGAATAGAATAGAGACTCCAGAACTGGACCCACAAAAGTATGGCCAACTAATCTTTGACAAAGCAGGAAAGAACATCCAGTGGAAAAAAGACAGTCTCTTTAACAAATGGTGCTGGGGGAACTGGACAGCAACATGCAGAAGACTGAAACTAGACAGCTTTCTTACACCATTCACAAAAATAAACTAAAAATGGATAAAGGACCTGAATGTGAGACAGGAAACCATCAAAACCCTAGAGGAGAAAGCAGGAAAAAACCTCTCTGACCTCAGCTACAGCAGTTTCTTACTTGACACATCTCCAAAGGCAAGGGAATTAAAAGCAAAAATGAACTATTGGGACCTCGTGAAGATAAAAAGCTTCTGCACTGCAAAGGAAACAATCAAAAAAACTAAAAGGCAACTGATGGAATGGGAAAAAATATTTGCAAATGACATATCAGACAAAGGGCTAGTATCCAAACTCTATAAAGAACTCACCAAACTCCACACCTGAAAAACAAATAATCAAGTGAAGAAATGGGCAGAAGACATGAATAGACACTTCTCTAAAGAAGACATCCAGATGGCCAACAGGCACATAAAAAGATGCTCAACGTCACTCCTCATCAGGGAAATACAAATCCAAACCACACTGAAATACCACCTCACTCCAGTCAGAGTGGTTAAAATAAACAAATCAGGAGACTGTAGATGCTGGCGAGGATGTGGAGAAACAGGAACCCTCTTGCACTGTTGGTGGGAATGCAAACTGGTGCAGCCGCTCTGGAAAACAGTGTGGAGGTTCCTCAAAAAATTAAAACTAGACCTACCCTATGACCCAGCAATAGTACTACTAGGAATTTACCCAAGGGATACAGGAGTACTGATGCATAGGGGCACTTGTACCCCAATGTTTATAGCAGCACTTTCAACAATATCCAAATTATGGAAAGAGCCTAAATGTCCATCAACTGCTGAATGGAGAAAGAAATTGTGGTTTATATATACAAAGGAACACTACTTGGCAATGAGAAAGAATGAAATGTGGCCTTTTGTAGCAATGTGGATGGAACTGGAGAGTGTGATGCTAAGTGAAATAAGTCATACAGAGAAAGACAGATACCATATGTTTTCACTCTTATGTGGATCCTGAGAAACTTAACAGAAGACCATGGGGGAGCGGAAGGGAAAAAAAGAAGTTAAAGAGGGAGGGAGCCAAACCATAAGAGACTGGTAAAAACTGAGACCAAACTGAGGGTTGATGGGGGGTGGGAGGGAGGGGAAAGTGGGTGATGGGCATTGAGGAGGGCACCTGTTGGGATGAGCACTGGGTGTTGTATGGAAACCAATTTGACAATAAACTTCATATTAAAAATAATAATAATAAAACAAAAACATACCCAAAAAACTAATGGAGGTCCAAAGAGTGGACTGGAGGATGAATTAAGGAACATTTATATTATGCAAAGTGAACTATTCCTTGGTCAGTTTCTCACTTCTCTGATTTAACGTAATGGCCCATCTTTAAGGAATCAATCAATGATCTAATTTATTGTAAAATGAATGCAGTCTATTGAGAAAATCAGGTCAAAGTGCTTAGCTGTTTTCATGAGAGAAAAATCAGACAAAGAACAATTATGTGTTATTATGACTGAAAAACAAAATTGACAGGAACAGTACCATATAACTAGAGCATAATGTGATTGTCTACCAGCCTGGCCTTCAAGGAGACAGGTTGGTGACATTTTCTTTTTAAAATGGTACCTTTTCCCAAGGACTTCTTGTCTTTCAAACTTCTGAGCGCATGAGCTGGAATGAAACCCTCTATCTGGAACTGCTCTTTCCTCCTGAGTGGAACACTCTAACTTCCATGTCACTTCTGTTTATTACCAGAAAGCAGGTTATGTGGCTTGTGTTTATTTTCTCTAATGAGGCCCACTGGGGATTGGCATCTCCTAGCAGACTTCCCTAATGAGGAATCGTTCTATTCCTTCCCAGTGAGGCTGGTATCACTCAACAGTGTTATTAAGTTGTGAGCAAGTCCCTCAAATCACCATGGAGAGTGTTCCAGGTAGCAGGAATTTTAGGATTCTTCATGCATAACATGTGTCTCCAGTGACCTACTTACCATAAGCAAATCTTTCACACACTCTCTTTGAACTATGATGAAAAGTAGGCTACACAAAAGCCAACAGGTACAGCCTGTCAAATTAAACCCCAAACCAGCCTTGATGTTAAAAGCCTGAAACAGAGGACTTATCAAGTTAAACTTACATGTGAGGATCATGAATTCTCAGCGTCCAGAGAGACAGAGACTTTTATACTCGGCACGACCATTTTCCTCAGAAGACAAATCTAGTTGAAAAATTTCCTTGTGGGTTAATGCCTAACCGATACATAATCTTTAAAATGGAAAGGAGCAAATTTCTGAAAGCACTCATTTTCTTTTGAGACTTTATTAATACACTGGGGATTTACTTAAGTATAAGTTTTAAAGCCTTTTTTTTTTTTATCATTGATGTTAAATGACAAGAGGAATAAATAACATGTGGGGAAATATGGGTGTGCTTCTTAGCACTTGCCATAACTCACTTTTTCTATTGCCCTTCAAAGAGCAATATTTTCAGAGGACAATGTTAAATATGTCAGTACTGATATTTATGTCACAGTTAAGGCCCAACAGAGAAGCCCAGATATCTGATTTCCTGATGATTTTCCTCATCTTTGATTAGCTATATGAGAATGGCTTGGCAGACATGTACTGTGTTGTAGTGACTAAATCCCACCACCAGCCGGAGGTCAGCAGTGTGGAATGGCATCCACAACCTGCCAGCTCAGGAGTTCAGGCCAAGCAGTTGTGAGGCAGAGAGATGTAGGGCGTACATTCAAGAGTGACAACTGAACTTTACTTTGGGCAAGTTGCTTAGTGTATCTAAGCCTGTTTTCACAACTAAAAAAGGAAGTCATTTGACACCTGCCTTACAGGGTTGTCGTGCAGGATTGAGGTAATGCTGAACCACATTTAGCATGCGGACTGGCTCAGCGAAAGTTAGATTTTGTTGTTACGCTGATTACTATTACTACTTTTAACAAAATTAACTGGACCACCGTGATATGAAAACTCTTATTGTCTTACCTTTTCCCTATGACTATCAAGAAAAGGTGAACAAGAATCTACTTAGGGGACTATACTGAGCTAACCTAATTCTGCTCTTCTCATTTTACCCCGTTTTTAACCCTCATCCCTGCCCCACTGCCAAGTGGCAGAAACATGGAACCTTGATGGACAATTTTTCCCAGAGAATTTACAATCTGATGGCCCTGCCCTAAGACAGTATATGCTCAGTAGGGCCCTCCAGGGACTGGACAGGGGGAAGGGAGGATGGGAGGAGAAGGACTGCAGAAACTTCTGTTCCCAATTAGCCCTGAAGAAAAGGGAAGGGGCTGGAGATGATAGATGGCGAGGCAGAGTGAGTGAATATGACAGGGGCCCCTCTGGTGGACCTATGTACCATGCTTAATTTTTTTGGCCAGAGGCCTGAGGGTTTGACCAAAATCAAGGCCATGGCTGCTTCAGTGACTGCTGTCTTCCTGACTGACCATTATTGGCCTGTGTAAATAATGATCCCCAACAAGTTATCAAGGTGGCAATGAAAGCCCATAAGATTCTAAGTTTTGAGAACTTTCTGGGATGGGGATAGGATTTCTCTTTGCCTGAATAAATTTTCTCTGGAGATAGTATAATTGGATTTTCAGCAACTTGCTTAACTTCTCTTAATCTCACTTTCTTTATTTGTGAAATGGAGTGTGTTTTTGTTTTTTTTTAGAGAAATAAATAAGATTATATGTGGGCATTTACAAGGGTCCTCTAAGAAACAGATGTCACAAAGTCACACAAATTGTTAATTGAGGGAGTCAATTAAAGGAACTATTTACAAGGGGATGGGCAGACATATTTTTTGGAAAACCAACAGGGGATGATGTAGTGCCTTCAAGCAGGCAGTGGGAAGAAGTGTTCCTGCCTCTAAGCCTGGACAGGCAATGGGAAGGAGTGTTTACAGGAACCCTAGAGGGGGCTGCTCAACAGAAGGTGTGGCTTTGGTAGAGGGATGCAACCAACAGGAGGGCACCAGAGGAATGAATTTCTTACCAATTTGACCTCTTCTGATCTCCTTCCACTATCTCCAATCATCAAACCTAATTGGAGACCAGAGCTCAGGCACTGAACCATTCTCTACAGGGTAGTTTTCCAGGGCCCAGAGCAAAATGGAAAAGGAGGGAAAGTAGATCTGGGGGGTAAAATGGAAGACAACGGGAGAACATCATCAGGTACGTAGTATTTTTCCTGGCACCTAGATAGGAATTATAAGTGTTACAATAAAAGGAAAGAATACACAGACCGGGTTTCAAATTGTAGTTCCATCTTTGGGGGTTGGCTAGCAGATAATTTAAGAGGTCATTAAGAAATGTTCAAAGCTTTATAAATATAAACTTTTGAAACATCTCATAAATATGTTTCAGTCTACTTATTGTGCAGAGGATTTTTCCAATAACACTGTCTTGTATGCTCAGCTGTACATGTTGCAAGTACAAGTTTAATGTATTGCTCCAAAATGTTGGGGAAATGAACATTAAGTATGGTAAGACTGGGAATAAAAGTAATTCTGTCGATTGGTTCTTCAGTTTGAACTTCTTTTTTCTCTGGAGTGTCACACTTCTCTAGAGAACCTTCTTCAGGTCAGTTAATGAAACAAATGGCATTTCAATTCAGTGGTTTTGATAAATGCCACATTGTATGAAGAATTTAGTTTTTCCTAATCCAAATGAAAAAAAAGACATAATTTATGATTGATGATGGAATTTTGCACATAAATAATTTTAAAGAGGAATGGGGTAGTGGTTGGGTAGATTAATATGTTTAAATCTATTCTTGTGGGCCAGTAATCTTTAATAAGAAGGTTCCCTCTTATTTTGACTATAAAATTTCAAAAGACTATTTAGAAAATCTGCTTTATTCAGAGTCTTTCCGTTCATTAAAAATGTAGGTTCTGAAACTGCTTTCTCTAGTCATAGGGCTGATTGGCATTAAAAAGAACTACACATAGGGAAAACACAGGAATATAAAAATAGTGAACTTCACATTATAGATGACTTTTGGGATATTTGACTTAATAAAAATTAGAAATTAGCAGGGACCATGACTTTTTCTTTTTTAAATTTAGTGTTTATTTTTATTGTGTACTTAAAGAGTCAAATAAGACTTACAACAAAAAAACAAGTTCTTGCCCCTTTTTCAAGAGGCAACCACTTTGAACTTCTTTGGTAGATTCATTTGGTATTTACCTCCATGTTTCTACTTATTTCTACTTATATACTTATAGCACTATTAATGTTTCAGTTTTAGAAACTATGTTCTTGTAACTACAAAAGTGAGAATTTAGTCTTTTGCAAAGATTTCATACAGAATATCTCTCCCCCACTCCAACCACACCTTCAAACAGGTTGTAATACATCTCCCACTCTCCGTTAAAGTCATATTTTGATATTTTAGTATTGTGGCTTGCATGTATTCTTCACTGCCAAGGAAAATGATGCACTATCCCTGTATTTCTTTTGTCAATCTTGTTTGTGGATTATTCTCTCCTTGTGCTTTCTGTCCTCCAGCTACCATTTGGACCAACTGCTCTCCTTGACCTTCTGCACAACTGTGATACTGGAACTTCCCTTTGGCATCCTCTTGAGATTCTTTTCTCCCATGTTAAACCCCTGGTTTCTTGGATCCCAAGTCCTCTTATTTCTGTGTTTACTCCTTAATTTTGATAGAGCATTCCTCTACTACTTTCTAAGAAAAGGAAGATGAGAAGTGAGTAAAACTCTGCATAGAGCTTATATAAAGCTCTTTTGAGCTCCCATATATCTTAAAATGTGTTGATTTCACCCTTTCATTTGACTGACAGTTTGGCTAGATATAAAATGTGAAGTTGGACATGTTTTCCTTCAGAAGTTGTAATGCAATGCTCCATTATCCTCTGGCTTCTGATGTTGCTGCTGGATTTCAGTATTGAATTGAATGTGAGCACCTTCCCCTTTTATTTTATTTTTTCATTTCAGGAAGGTTTTAGGATCTTCCTATTATGCTAAGTGCTCTAAAATTTTATGATGGTATATCTTGGCATAAGTCTGTTTTCATCTAATGTATTGCTCATTCAGTGGATCCTACCGGTGAGGTAACAAATGTCCTTCAATTTTGAGAATTTGTGTTGTATTATTACTTTGATTTTTTTCCCTTCTTTCTTTTAGTCCTTGAATTTCTTCATTGAGATCTTAGATCTTCTGGGTGGATCTTTTAATTTTCTTATTTTTCTTTTTGTTTCTTTGTTCTACTTTATGTTCCCTAAACACTTCTTTTTCTAGGACATTCTATTTTTGTTTTATGTTTACTCATGTTTATGTCATCATGTTTCCTAAGTTCATTAACAGAATAGAGAGGTCACTTAAGCAGATAGTATTTAAAAGATGGTGAGAAGTTTGTCTCTATAACCATTGAAAACATAAGAGAGGAAAACACCCTTAAGATACATAATGAGTAATATTTTACATAGAGGGGAATCAAAGTAGGGTGGACACCTACTCAGTTTCTGAGGTCTGCTCAGCTTTTTTTGAAAACTGTTCCCTTTTCCATACTGTCATCCACATGGTTCCATTGATACCCGCCATGATGTATGACTTTCTCCACCACTCACTTGCCCAGTCTGGGGTAGGGACCTGATCCAATATGATCCCATCACAATTTTTGTCCGGGAAAATTTTAATTCGAAACTGAGAAAGAGACCAGTATTTTTCTGGACATGCAAACCACAAGCTCTAGAAATTCACAATTCTTAGGAACCATGTTTCCTGCCAGGTGAACCTGAGAAGCCAAGGAGTTCTGCGGCAAAAACTAGCACAGATGCACAAGCAGACGCACAGAGAAAAGCAATTCGTGGAGAAGGAGATAAAGTGTCAGAGGCATCGGGATCAGATGCTTCCAAGCTAAGTCACATCTCTATCCTAGGTATCTCAGTATCCTCATTAAATTCTCCTTTTGGCTCAAGCTAGTTTGAATTGGCCTCTTTCTCCATTACAACAAAGCATTCCTAACAGGCTTAGTAACAATTTGATGCTTTCTACGAACTAGACAAGTATTAATGCTTTATAAACTTTTTTTTAAAGAGTAGGCTTCATGCTCAGTGCAGAGTCCAATGTGGGGTTTGAACTCATGATCCTGAGCTCAAGACCTGAGCTGAGCTCAAGAGTCAGACACTTAATGGATTGAGTCACCCAGGCACAGTGTTTTATACATGTTATCTTCACAACTGAAGATTGAATCTTCACAACAACGTGTGAGGTTGGTAAAATTATTTTACATATGAAGAAACTTTACAGATCCAACTGCTGTATAATAGACACCACTATCTAGATGTTCCTTGGTATATATCAGCGTATCAAAAACACACCATTTCTCCATCTATAAAATGGGGAAAGCTGTTCTTGCTGCCCGAATGGCTCTTCTCCCTACATACACCGAGCTGATTCCTTCTTACCATGAGGTGTCAGCTTAAATGTTCTCAGACAACACTGTCCTGCCTACACAATCTAAGGTAGGTTCCTCAACAACACCTTATTTTTTTCACCAACAATGTAATTACATAGTATTTTGCATAGTTCTTTTCTTTTGCATGCTCCTGCACTAGACGATGAACTCCATGATGGCAGGGACTATACGAGTATTGTTTGCCATTATAGCCCCTGCATCTAGTACACCCCTGGCACATGGAAATTGCTCCATAAATGTGTTTGGATACATTAACTATTTCATTTTTTTATTAACTTTTTTTAATGTTTATTTATTTTTGAGAGAGTACAAGCCGGGGAGGGGTAGAGAGAGAGGGAGACACAGAATCCAAAGCAGGTTCCAGGCTCTGAGCTGTCAGCACACAGCCCGATGTGGGGCTCGAACTCATGAACTGCGAGATCATGACCTGAGCCGAAGTCAGATGCTCAACAGACTCAGCCACCCACGCGCCCCTTAACTATTTCTAAATATTTTCTTTCACATATCTATGAGGCTCTAGTCCACAACTTGCCACACCTAGTCCTACATGAGTAGTACACGCAGGGCCCTCTGCCAGGCCCTGCTGAGAAAAAGACACAAAGATATAGCTTCTCCCCAGCAGGGGTTCACAGCATAGCATGAGACTCAAGCAATTATAATATAAGGGGAGAAGACTTACAACAGAGATAGAAACAAAGTTCCATGGTTACAAAGGAGGAAATAATTGGGATATAATCCAGGAAGTTCAAAACAGGAAAGGAAAGAAAGGAATTGCCAGGGTTGCCATTCAAATGGTTACATTCTTTATGTCTTTATCCTGATGCAGTTTTTCCCCATAACCTCTTCCAAATTATAAGGCCTGGAGCAGAAGTGACAGCAAGTATCTCCTCAAGTAATGGTATGTGAAAACCATAATTCTCTTGAATTTTATTGTCATCCCTATCATTTGGCTTATCTCCACATCACTTTGCAAAGATACTGAGTCTGGCTGCCTGCCTCAGCCCAGGCTTCTCCAAAGAAGCCCAGGCCTGTATCACAGGTCAAGCCTTTTTTCTTTCAGCATTGCCAGATCTGCTTTCCTGATGCTGAGATTAGAGGACAATGGCTTTGATCCCTTTTAACACTCAAAGACTAATGTTCCTCTTTCACAACACTGCCCCAAGTATTCTCATTACAATGGATGGTTTTCTGGGCAATCACCAGTCTGATGCCTATTTTCTCTCCCACTGATTTCTGACCTAGTGCTCCATCAATGCAAATGAGAGACTATTCCTCTAGCTATGACCTAGAATAGAATTCTTCTTTCTCTACCTTCCCATACATCTTTGTTACTTGTCAGGGACATTTCAAATCAAACCTTTCTTCGGGGTTTGCAGGCGTATGTGTGTGAGTGATTGGGGGTAGATATGTAGTAAAATAAATGGTTTTGGCAAACTGTCATTTTCACTAGTAAAACCTACAAAGGATGCAACAGGAGGAGAGATATAGATATTATGTAGCTGTGTACTTTTATAACCTCAGAATTTAAAATTTTTAACACCACCACCATGTAGTTATAACAGGGGTCCTAGAACCTAGACATCCCTCAGAAAAAGGCTTTCCTAAAAAGACCACACTGAAATGGAGAAGACCAAAAGTGTCTAGTGTCCTGAATTTTTTAAATTTTTTTCAACGTTTTTTTATTTATTTTTGGGACAGAGAGAGACAGAGCATGAACGGGGGAGGGGCAGAGAGAGAGGGAGACACAGAATCGGAAACAGGCTCCAGGCTCCGAGCCATCAGCCCAGAGCCTGACGCGGGGCTCGAACTCCCGGACCACGAGATTGTGACCTGGCTGAAGTCGGACGCTTAACCGACTGCGCCACCCAGGCGCCCCTAGTGTCCTGAATTTAAAGAAAGATGAAGTGAAAGATAATGAAAGCGATTTCAAAATTAAAATATTTTCCGTTCAAACCAAAAGCTGGCTTCATCTATTGATTGATCAAATATTAATTGGTAGGCACCTGAGAGGTCAGCTTTGTATACTGGTGGAGAGCCCCAGCTCTGACTGCGATAGAATTCCATCTTTGCCATTTATTACTTTCCTGTCCTTGTACAAGTTACTTAGCTTTGTGGGCCTTAGTTCCCTCATCAGTAAAACGGATATAAACATTAGAATTATCTCACAGGATTGTCATCAGAATTATGAATAGTTTTTAAGAGTGTCTGACACATCAGTACAATTATTCTTAACCTTAATTTTCTTTCAGCCGTGAGATTAACGCCAAATATTTTTGGAGGGCACTGAAAAATCCTTAAAGTGAAACTATTTGACTAAATTAAATCCTAAAATTGAGTGCATCCTGAATCTCTAAACAGGGGCATAGGAAGACGGATAACCAAGGAATAAGTCAGAACTCCCGCATGGAGAGGGGACAATCCCCTCCTACTCTGCATTCTCTCTGGTGCCTTACAGAATGCTGAAGCCTTGCAAATTAGATGGGCCCTT
>NW_024412411.1:21277038-21347177 GCF_014898765.1 Herpailurus yagouaroundi | reverse complement strand
CGGGGGCGGAGGCCGCGTGCCCTCGGGATGCGCCCGGGCTCCGGGCCGGCGCTCGGCCTCGGCCGGGGAGGCGGGAGCTGGCGCCGGGCCGCGGCTGCCGCTCATCCGCACGCGCGTGGCCCTGGAGAGTCGCGGGTGGCTTTCCTGGAATGGTCGGGGGCACTTGGGGTCATGGGTCTGGCACGGGTATGAATTGAAAACCCGGCAGAGCAAACCTCCGCGGAACGTGGGATGAGCTGAGGCTCGGGGAGGTGACTGACCCCGGGATGGCACTGGCGCAGGAACGGCTTGTCTGACCGGAGAGCTGGGCCGGCGAAAAGCCCGGCCTACCAAGGGCGTCAAATGGGCGTGCGTGTGTGGGTATATGTGTTTGTGTGTGTGTGTGTGTGTGTGTGCGCGCGCGCGCGCGTTGGGGGTGGGCTGCGTTGTGTAAACACGTCAATGGCAAGCGAGAGCCTGCGCGGTGACTCTCCGCGTTTCCCCCAGCGATGCTTTAAGGCTTTGCCATCGCAGCAGCCCCGTTCTGAGTCCTAGGTGAATCCTTAATTTACCGGGTGCCACCGAGGAGTGGCGAGCGCGCCGAGTTCACCTAACTGGACAGGAGAGACCTGTAGCCAGCTGGATTGCCAAAGTTTGTTTTCCTGTTTTCCTCTGGTCTCTTATCTCCTTGGCGACAGGGCAAGTACAACACTGTTTATGGTTTCCTGCTGTCACAAGGAAAACAAAAGCAAGGGTCGGGGTAGTCTTGTCATTGTTGCCTGTAGTTGTACGAATTATATTTAGGAATAGTTTTAATTCGATGCTGAATGATTATTATTATTTTTTTTAAGTTGAGCTTTATTTTATTTTAATTTATTTTTCAACATTTATTTATTTTGGGGACAGAGAGAGACAGAGCATGAACGGGGGAGGGGCAGAGAGAGAGGGAGACACAGAATCTGAAACAGGCTCCAGGCTCTGAGCCATCAGCCCAGAGCCCGACGCGGGGCTCGAACTCACGGACCGCGAGATCGTGACCTGGCTGAAGTCGGACGCTTAACCGACTGCGCCACCCAGGCGCCCCTAAGTTGAGCTTTAAAGAAACACTTCATTATAGTAATTAATAGGTTGGTGTTCCTGTAATAATGGGCAGGGCACTTTGCAGGTGATTTCTTTCAAGTCCTAATAATGGTAGAAATAAACTTAGCATTTTATTGATTGTTTACTTTGTGTCAAGCCGTGTGCTAAGTGCTATACATACGCACTGTTTCCTTTAACCTTCAAGACAATTGGGTGAGGTAGATGCTATTATTATCCCCATTTTATAGGTACAGTCATTTTAAGTTAATTAAAGGCATAACCAAGATACAAACCCAGTTTGTCTGTTTTAAATTCACTAATAACGCCTCTTAGGATGTGGGGAAATGGGCATTCTCATGCGTTGATGGTAAGAACAGTGTAATGTAATTATCATTAAAAATGCACATATCCTTTGACCCAGCAATTTTACTTCTAGAAATATTTCCCAGAGAAATAAGTCATGTAACAAATACTTATGTCAGGAAATGTTCACTACGTTATTTATAGTTGAGAAAATCTGGTAACTATCTAAATGTCCAATTAAAGGAAATGGGGTAAATTGCGATATAGCCATATACTGAATAGGCCATTAAAAGTAATATGGGACGATGTTTGCCACATACATGTTTTAAATGTTTATTTATTTATTTTGTAGAAAGAGAAGGTATGTGTGCATGGAGGAGGGACAGAGAGAGAGGAGAGAGAGAATCCCAAGCAAGCTCCGTACTCCCAGTGTGGACATGGGGCTTGATCTCACTCTTCTTTTCTGAAATTCAGGAAAGAGATGGATATGTCCTTTCCAGAAGTATGGTTGTAGCCGTGGGCTTGGAGAGAAATGGTTACACTCTGGATATACTCGAAAGTATAAGCAGAATGATTTCCTAACAGATTAGATGAAGGTTGAGAGTGAAACAGGAAACAGGGATGACTCCAGGGATCTGAGTATTTGGAAGAATGAAATTGCCATCAACTCAGATGTTATGGTGGTTTTATAGAATGTCTCCAGATTCTTTGATGTTTGTCTCTTCAAGAGGAGGACTTAATTTCCTTCTCTTGGAGTGTGGATTGTATTTACTAACTTGCTTCCAATGGACAGATGATGGTGGAAGTGATAATATGTGACTTCCAAGCCAGGTCTGAAAAGGCATTGTGCCTTACTCTCTCTTTCCTGGATCATTCACTTGGGGGGAAGCCAGCTGCCATGTTGTGAGGATACTCAAGCAGATGTTAAGTAGGTAGGCAATTAGATTTATGTCTAGACCTAGTGAGAAATCTGGTCTGGAGATATAAATTTGGAAGTCATCAGCATTTAGATGGTATTAAAAGCCATGGGACTGAAGGAGAACATACAGGAGTGACTGCATGTATTTGCACTCTAAAATGTTACGAGTGGTTGTTTCTGGCTAGTGAGGTAATTTTAATTTAAAAATATTGCTTATGCATGTATTTTCTGATGTTCTACAATGACAAAATATTATTTTCTACAATGACCAGATTTTAAACCTTGGATGTCTATGTAAAAGGCACTGGTAGAGATGTTAAGACACAGATTTTCTTAAGGTATGTAAGTAGCCATTTGTACAGCTTAAGGTCTACACTTCATTTCATAGGCAGTGGACAACTCTGGAAGGTTTCTTGCTGTGCATATTTTCACCACTTCAGAAATGAATAAGACAGTTACTATTCCCATATTGCACAGATAGTAGTTTATAGATTTAGAAGACCACATTATGTTATATTAAAAGAAGTTATTTCTATTTTTAGTTTGTCCATTGTCAAAATAAAAGTGATTTATTTTGCTATTATAAAAGTAATGCTAGTTTGTTATTCTCTTCTTATTTCTTTTCTACATTTTCCAGAGGAAGACAGTAAAAAGCACTCATGATCCCATTGGCCATCTCTATCCTTAACTTATTCCCCATTTTTGATGTTTTCTTGCTTTCACTTTAAATTAACTTTTTAAAACATCATTGAATTCATACTGTGATTATCCAGCTTTTTCACACTCAGCATGATATACTTTTCCCTGTTTTACTCAGACTTCAAAACTATAATTTAATGTCAGTGTAATGCTTTATAAAGTGGAGGTCCTGTAGTTAATTTAGCAATTTCCTGATTGTTGCACATTTAGGTTGTTTCCAAATTTTCAACATAAATAATGTTTCATTCAACATCTTTGTGCAGAAATCCTTTTTTTCTATATACTGGCTTGTCAGAACTGGAATTACTAGGTGAAAGGATAAACATTTTTAAGGTTTCTAGATATATTGGTAAATTAATGTGATTTTCTTTAATTCTGACTACAACTAGAAATTTAGGTCGATTTTTAGGTTAAGAAATTGAGGTTGAAACAATTGTCTGGGCAGTATAAAAGATCATACAAGTACTGCCTAATTTAAGAATGTTCCGATTTTCTGCCCTATTCATGTATACATACGGTATGTTATGTATCATGTATAATATTGAATGAAGCTGGTGTTTCTTATTCATATGGTTTTTCCATTTGTAAGTAGAAATAACTGTGTTTAGGTAGTTTGCTATCCATTGCTTAATAGTGTTTTATTTTATAAGGAATTGTTAACTCTTACCTAGAGTAATCACATAGCACTTTTTAGAACTGTCCAGTTCAGGTCTTGGCCAAAAATTACAGCAGGACATTGGCAAATAATAGTAAATTATAATTATGTTGTTTGAGTGTTCTGATTTTATTCCATACCCTTCTTAACTTTGTTAAAGCATTTACCATGACCGTGTTAGGTTTTTAAGTACTTGTTTCTTCTGCTAGTCTCTATTTCCTTCTGGCCAGCATAACACATTTTGCCTACACACAGTTTGCACCTCATAAATGCTCAAAATTATTAATTGTTGATAGTAAATTAATTAATAAATTTCTTGTCAGAAATTTACATTTAAAATCCTATGCAGCATGATTTGCTTCTAACATATCATTGTGTAGGAAGGGGAGGAACACTAGTGTTTACTGACTACCTCTGTGCCAAGAACTAGGCTCTGTGCTTCATAAATGTTACCTCATCTCATTATCATAAAACCCCTGTGAGGGAGAAGTTACTGCTCTCATTTTACACATGAGAAGGTAGGCCCACAGGAACCCTGGTTAAAGTATAAATCAGATCAGGTCACTCCCCTGCACCAAACTCTGTTGCTGTGTTGTCCAGTGTGATAATCTGCAGCCGTACGTATATTTGAAATGTTTGTCTAAATTAAAATATGATGTACGTGGGGCGCCTGGGTGGCGCAGTCGGTTAAGCGTCCGACTTCAGCCAGGTCACGATCTCGCGGTCCGTGAGTTCGAGCCCCGCGTCGGGCTCTGGGCTGATGGCTCAGAGCCTGGAGCCTGCTTCCGATTCTGTGTCTCCCTCTCTCTCTGCCCCTCCCCCATTCATGCTCTGTCTCTCTCTGTCCCCAAAAAATAAATAAACGTTAAAAAAAAATTAAAAAAAAAAATAAAATATGATGTACGTGTAAAATGCACACTGGATTTCCAAGACTTAGTATGAAAAATAAAATGTAAAGTATCTTGTTAGTAATTTTTTTGTTGATTACATTTTCAAATGATAGTATTTTGAATATATTGGCTTACATAAGATATATTATTAAAATTAATTTTGCCTGTTACAGTTTCCTTTTTCAAAAACGTGAATACTAGAGCATTTAAGTTATGTTTGTGGCTCATGTTATATTTCTATTGTACGCTGCTTTAGGTGGCTTTCATGTCGCTCAGGATGGTCTGCAAGGCTGTGTACCATCTGTTACCTCTGTTACCTCTGATCTCGCTTACTCCCCCCTTGCTCTGCCCTCTCTGCTCACTCTGGCCTCCTTCTCCTGAACACACCAGGCTCTCTACATCCTCAGAGCCTTTGTCTTTGCTGTTTCCGCTGCCTAATTGCTCTTCCCCCAGATAACCACATTGTTCACCGCCCCCTCCTCCTTCAGTTCTTCTTTAAAACCCTACTTTCTCAGTGAGGCCTAATTCGGCTGTCCTATCTAAAACCATAGACTGTCCCTCCCAATCCCTATTTTCCTTCTTAACATTTAACACTAACAGACTCTCTATTTTACTTATTTATTGTCTCTTTCCTTCACTAGAATTTGAGCTCCATGAGGGCAAGAATTTTTGTTAGTTTTAGTAATTGCTTAATTCCCAGCATCTAATAATACCGACACATATTGGGTGTTAATATTTGTGAAACTGAATGAAAAAGGATTGCAACCTCTTTTATGAGCACATTCAATCAGAAGGCACTTTCATGTGTTCTTTAGATTCAGTAACTATCTTGTATCTTTCAAACTTCATACAAACAAATCATGATTCAAAATCATGATAATGTAATCGGCCCTAAAACCTGACTGCTTCACCTACTCTTAGTTTACTTAGTTTAACAAATACATATTTCTTACTATGTAATGTTACTTAAATAATACAGGCTGAAACTGCATAGAAGGTCTTAGGGAGTTATATTTTTAAGTGTAGCTTTTAAAAATACGTTTAAGCATATGGTTATTTAACTAATAATGTATCATATTGCCTTAATGGTAGATGAGAAACAATTTAGAAACGTGTACTTCTTAAATTGCTAACACTGTTAAGAATAATTTTATCTCAAATAGTTTCGGATTTAAAAAAAATAGCTCTTCTTAATCTCACTGTTATTTGAGAAGCTTCCTGAGGTAATTAAATTTTTATTAAGGTTTTAAAGGTGAGGGTTCAGACAAATGGATTTAAAGCAAAGAAATATATATGAAAAGTTATTTTCACAGTAACTCATATTTAATGTTTCCTAGACCACATAAAATTGAGAAATAATGAATTTAAGAATGAGGGAAAAGTTTAAACTACAAGGCATTACAGTGTTAAACAAAATTAAATAAGACAGTTGCTATGCAGTATAAATTCGTTAAGACTAATTGTGAGCCCAACTAACTTTTAGTTGGGAATTTGACTGTACATTGTAATCCTATTTTAAAAACTTGATTCTGTGAATGATAGAACTAGTAGAGTACTTATAGATTATATTAACAACTCTAGATATTCAGGTTTAACTAAAAGATACTAAAAAGTGATCTGATGATGCCATTAAAAGTAAACTTACAAGTTGTGAGAAAACTTGTGTTTGAAATATTGGCAGTGATAACTGTCTTTATAGAGAACTTAAATAGTGTACTTAGTAATGCACAAAATGTATAGTACATCCTGTGGCAGAAATTAGTTCAAATAATGACAATTTGAACAGCTGAATGAATAAAAATGCAAATGAACTTAAGAGTCAGCAAGAGCAATGGAGTAAATTTTGGAATGAAAATATTAACACGTTTCTGTTTAAAGATAATGCAATGAATAATGATGATTGTTGTCAATTATCATATATTGAAGTCCTAACCCTTTAGTACCACAGAATGTGACCTTACTTGGCAGTAGGATCATTGTAAATGTAATTAGTTAAGATAAAGGCCACACTGGAGTAGGGTGGTCCACTAATCCAGTATGACTTGTATCCTTATAATAAGGGGAAATTAGGACACAGACATGCATACAGGGAAAATACCCTATGAACTTGAAGATAGCCATCTATAAGCCAAGGAGAACAGCCTGGAACAGATCCCTCTCTCCTAGCCCTCAGTAGGAACCAGCCATGCCAACACCTTGATTTCGGACTTCTAGCCTCCAGAATTGATAATAAATTTCTGTTTTTTTAAGCCACCCACTGTGTAGTACCTTGTTATAGCAGCCCTAACAAACTAATACCGTGGTTTTACAAGATGAAGTGTTAATTTACTTTGTATAGAGTATAACAGAAAAGATAGGATCTGTTCAAACAAAAGATGAACATAGTTTATAATATTAATAGATATCAGAGTAAAGTGATGTGGTAGGTATCCCAGCATTAGCTCTCTAATACTGAGAAACACTTAATTTACTTAAATTTTCACTGTGCACAGGTTTAAGCTGAGCCACTTTTGATACTGAAGAACAAGAAACTAGGAAATCCTGCAAAATAGTCTATGGAGAATGTCCTGAAGATTGAAGGGTTAGAAAAACTACCCAAAGGCAAAGTTAGGGTATTCCTATTATAGAAAATCCTCATTAATTTAGATTCCATGCATTTAGAATGTTTACTAATTCATTGATTTTATTTTACACATACTAGTAACATTATTAGAGGAGGAATATTTAAATTACTGAAGAGTAGGCTATTTTCAAGCACTTTCCAATATCTTTTTTTTAGTTATGTTATATAAACATTTACCATGAGATCTGTCCTCTTAACAGATTTTTAAGTGTACAGTATAGTATTGTAATCCATAGGCACAATGTTGCATGTCAGGTCTCTAGAACTTACTTACCTTGCATAACTGAAATTTCATACATGTTGGTTAGCAACTCCCTGTTTTCCCCTCCACACTGGCTGGCAACTACCACTCTAGTCTTTGTTTCTATGAGTTCGAGTCCATAAATAGGTGGAATTGAGTGGTATTTGAACTGTGACTAGCCTATTTCATTTAGCATAATGTCTTCAAGGTTCATCCATGTTTTGCATATTAAAGAGTTTCTTTTTTAAGGCTAAATAATATTCCATTGTGTGTATATATCCTATTTTCTTTATCCATTTCTCTGTCAGTGCATGTTGTTTCCACATGCTGGCTGTTGTGAGTAGCACTAACCTGAGCACGGGAGTATTAACATCTCTTCAAGCTCCTGATTTCAGTGCTTATGGGTAAATTCTCAGAAGTGGGACTGAGTCATATGGTACTTCCGTTTTTAATTTTTTGAGGAATCTCTGTACTGTTTTCCTTCACAACTATAACATTTTGCATTCGTATCAACTGTGTAGAAGGGTTCCAGTTTTGCCACATCCTCACCAATATTTGTTGCCTTTTTTTTTTTTTAAAGTTTATTTTGAGAGAGAGAATGAGCATGAGCAGGGACGGCGGAGGGAGGGAGAGAGAGAGAGAGAGAGAGAGAGAAAGAAAGAGAGAGGAAGAGAATCCCAATCAGGCTCCATGCTGTCAGCACAGAGCCCGATGTAGAGGTCAGTCCAATGAAACATGATATCATGACTTGAGCTGAAATCAAGAGTTGGACGCTTAACCTACTAAGCCATCCCGGTGCCCCACCTTTTTATTTGTTTTTATAATGACCACCCTAATAGGTGTAAAGTGACATTCATTGTGGTTTTAATTTTCATTTTTCTGATGATTAGTGACATTGAACATCTTTTCATGAATCCATTGGCCATTTGTGTATCATCTTTGTTCAGATCTTTAGCCAATTTACTAATCTGATCATTAGGTTTTTTGCTCTTGAGTTGTAGGAGTTTCTTATATATTGTGGAAATTAGCCTTTATCAAATATAGTTTGCAAAGTTGGCAAATATTCTTTCCCATTCTGTAGGTTGGCTTTTCACTATGTTGATTGTTTCTTTCCTTGTATAGAACCTTTTTAGTTTGATGTAGGCCCTCTTGCCTATTTTTGCTTTTGTTGCCTGTGCTTCTGGTGTCATACCCATGAAATCATTGCCAAAACCAATGCCTGAGGCTTTTTCAAGTATTTAAGTCTTTAATATATTTTAAATTGATTTTTGTGTATGGATTGAGATAAAGATCCACTTTCCTTCTTGTGCATGTGGATAAAGATCCACTTTCCTTCTTGTGCATGTGGATATTCAGTTTTCCCACGGCTATTTGTTGAAGAGATTTTCCCCATTGTGTATTCCTGGCACCATTGCCAAAGATCAGTTGACCATATATACATAGATTTATTTCTGGGTTCTCCATTTAGTTTCAGTGGTCTATAAGCCTAGCTTTATGCCAATATCATACTATTTTCATTACAAAAAAATCCCCAATACCCAAAACTATCTTGAAAAAGAAGAACAAAGTGATCATACTTCCTGATTTCAAAATGTATTACAAAAATATATATTACAAAGCTAACGCATCTTCCAGTATCTTAAAGTATAGCTTTACTCTTACGAAAAACTGTTGTAATGAGTTCCATTTGGTACTGGTATAATGAAGGCTGCCTAAATCCTAATCTCTCTACATGTCCTCCCTTAAAAACCTGTTAATTCAAAAAGGAGCACACATAAACCATTCATGAAGTTACTCTTTTAGCATTAGTAGGAGACCAAGATACCACAAACCTCAAATTTTCTATAAACAGAAAAATAAACAGCAAAATTCAGAGTACCTGTTGCTGCTGCAAGCATTGAAAGTGGGGAGGGTTCTTTAGAATCTCTGGAAAAGAGGAGAGGGGATTAGGAGGTCTAGAAGTGTAGTAACCTTGGCAAAACATTGCTTCTGGAGGAGAAGGAGATAAAAGGAGCAATCCAGATGTCCCTCTGATACCTGGAGGTGAAAAAAAAGGAAGTAAGGGGCAGGGGGGCAGGTACGGGACTGAATATCCTGCAGAAATGAAAGAGAACCAGAAAGATACCAGTTGCTCCCTATAACCCCAGTCAGTGAACATCATCCATTACATAAACTGAACTTCATCCTGCTAACAGAAGGCACTACTTTCAAATTAGGATCCCTGTCCATGAAATGCCTAGCAGTAGGAAAAATCATAAATAAATAATAGAGTACAAGGTGTCCAAGGGAGAACATATTGAAATGAAAATTTAATAGAGTCATTGAATTTCAAAGAAGAATTTAAATGAGTTAAAGACATCAAAATGATCAAAGAAGAAGTGGTTGAAATGGAAGACAGGCAAAGGAGATTTGACATATAATTGGAATCTTTAAAGAAGAAAAACAAAATATTTGAACTAAACAGATATTAATCCAAGAAAAATATCCAGAAATAAGAAAGCCAAAATCTACATAATCAAAAAAGCCCACTGTGTCCCTGGGAAAATTGACTCAAAATGCTTAAACTGAAGACATATCATAGTAAAACCATTAGATCTTAAAGGCAAAAATTCCTCAGGACCTCAAGCAAAAGGGGCAAAGTATATAATGGCTCAGAAAATTAGTTTGTCATCAGACTTCTCTAGAGTAGCCTATAAAGCAAGGCAAGAGTGGAGCAGCATTTTCAAGAAACTCAAAGATATAAAGTGTAAGCCAGAGGTGTTCTGTCAAGCTGTCCTTCATAGCAAGGCTGTGGAACAGCAGTTTAAAGCATGCTAGAACTTAGGAAATACTGTATCCAGGAGCTCTTCCTAGAGAATGTAGTAGAGCAGTGGTTCTCAAAGTGTGGTTCCCAGACCAGAAGCTTCAGAATCACCTGGGAACTTAGAAATGCATATTCTCAGACCCACCCCAGGCCTGCTGAATCAGAAGCTTTGGGGTGAGGTACATCAATTTGTGTTTTCTCAAATCTTACGGGTCATTGTGATACACAGTCCACAAAAGAATGAACTTCTTCCAGCCAAGGAATGATTGAGAACACTTTGGCAGAGGACGGACAGCAAGCATTTAATATTACCAATTGTATATATAAGTCTTTAAAGTATTGCACCAATATTAAACTGAGTTTAATAACTGTAATGTGAATATTCAAGAACATCTTCTTGTGCCTAGAGAATACATGCTAACTTCAGGGTAAGGGGCTTTGATATATGTAACCTGCTCTCAGTTCATAAAAAGTGATAAACATTTGAGCAACAAAAGGCAAACATGGCAAAATGTTAAAAATTTTTTATAGTCTGGAAAGGATACATAGGAGGGTTTGTTTTTTTTTTTTTTTTTTTGGTACCATTCTTGCAAATTTAAGGTAAGTTTTAAATTATTCCAAAATAAAAAAACTTAAAAAAATTATATGACCGTCATTCCTAACTAAATTATTTATGTTACCCCAGTTCTCTGTTTCATAGGTTTATTGTGTTTATTTGAAGGGAGCAACTTTTCATTTCTTTTAAATATCCTATACTTCAGGGGCATCTGGGTGGCTCAAAGTGTCTGACTCTTGATTTCAGCTCAGGTCATAATCTCATGGTCTGTGAGTTCCAGCCCTGTGTCAGGCTCTGCGCTGACAGCACATGGAGCCTGCTTGGAATTCTCCCTCTCTCTCCCTCTCCCGCCTCTCCTGTGTGTGCATGCACATGCTCTCTTTCCCTCTCTCTCAGAATAAATAAATAAACTTTATTTAAAAAATCTTGTTCTAGAGTTGTCATCCTCAGTCATGCTAAAAAGTGTTAGATATAAGAGTACATTTTGATACTAAATTTTAAAAATTGGAATGGCTTTATAACTTAGTGTATTTAAAAATGTGATTGCTATTTATGATACAGTATGATTTGAAGACAAGAGACACAAAATCATTTGATTATTTACATTTTTTTTCATCTCATAATTCTGGGATCATTTGCTATAAACCTCATGTGGACAAAGCAGAAAAAGTTTTGCATTGAATACTTAAGCTTTTCACTCTGCACTGCTTAGTCCAAACAATATCCAGCAAATAAGTCCAGTTGTTTTTTAAATATACTAAAACTCAAAAGTATTTATGTGAATTAACTCAGAGTGGAAATAGTAAGGATGAGTACAAGCGGTATGTCTGTGTTTTAAAAATTCATTTATTACCACTTTAACTCAGTTTTTAAAATCATAGTGAAGCACTTTGCTTTTCTTTTTAAAGATATGGATGTAATGAGGCCCTTAATAAATGAGCAGAATTTTGATGGGACATCAGATGAAGAGCACGAGCAAGAGCTGCTGCCTGTTCAGAAGCATTACCAGCTTGATGATCAAGAGGGTATTTCGTAAGTACTACGGGTTATATGTGTCCTTTTCTTTTCATTCAGTGTCTATTTTGTAATCTATAGGTAAAGCACTTTTCTAGATACTACAGAAGACACACGGATGAGTCAGATATTGTCCCCACCCTCAAGGTGTTTATAGTCTGTTTGGGGAAGAAGAAATACATCTAAAATACGGAGCCATGTGTGGGAATTGCTGCAATTGATATGTATTGCCGCAATACTTATTTTTTTATTTTAATTTTTTTTAACGTTTATTTATTTTTCAGACAGAGGCAGAGCATGAACGGGGGAGGGGCAGAGAGAGAGGGAGACACAGAATCTGAAGCAGGCTCCAGGCTCTGAGCCATCAGCCCAGAGCCCGACGCGGGGCTCGAACTCACGGACTGGACCGTGAGATCGTGACCTGAGATGAAGTCGGACGCTTAACCTACTGAGCCACCCACGCGCCCCTGCCGCAATACTTATTAAATGCTATGCATCCTGCAAGAAGGGAGATCTGATTGAAAGGAATAGAAATTTTAAGAGCAGTGGCTTCTGAAATAGTTAGGCGTTACGAATTAGGCGGTGAGGGGTAGTAAACACTTTTTTTATGCTGAGTTAATGGTGTGAAACAAAGTGGTGGTAAGAAAGCAGTGGAACCTTTTAGAACCCTTTTTTGTTATTTTGTCATCATTAATAGATTTGAGTAAGTTCTTACAGCAATAGTAATTTAACTGTTAAGCAAAGTTACCTTTTAAGTGATCATAAAAGAACAGTATGAACTAAAAAAAAATTAGGCAAGCATGTTTGTTTTATACGTTTGAAATTTGGGCTATTCTTCCTAGTTTATTTTTTCTTGGTCAAGAGACTTCCTTCAAATGCCTCCTGGAAACTTAGGTGAAATACCTTAGGGAGTACTCGGTGTCTAAATGTTAATTAGTATTTATCTTACCTGATGATACGCATAGTTTTAAAACTTGTGTGATTTTTCTTTTAATTAAGCCCCTGTTAGGTTGATAATCATAGATCACATATACCATGATGACAGTAGTCAGTGTCAATAAATTGCTTTGTCTTATCAGCCTAGCCATATATAATCTTTGGTATTGTTCTGAGTGTCATAGCAGCAAAGAATCTTAGGAGAAAATTACCTTCTGTATTTCTTTAATATGTACAAAAATATTTTTCACTCAAATATCTAATTTAATCTCCATAATAATTTTCCATGTTCTGCTTTTAAATGGCAAAGATAGGACTTGAACCAAATATGATCTCTGGCCAATTCAACTTCTGGTTGAGTGGAGTGCTATTTGATTCTTTGCCTAGATTAATTTTCAGTTCCCTTCCAATGCTAAAACAATGATCATGTGATTTTTATTAGCTTTTTTCCTAAAATGTTTAAATCTTACAACTTTTACTTTTCAGGTTTGTGCAAACTCTTATGCATCTTCTTAAAGGAAATATTGGAACTGGCCTTTTAGGGCTTCCACTGGCAATAAAAAACGCAGGCATAGTGGTAAGACTTCTCTTCGTGACCTGTAGCTAAATTACAGTTATCAGTCTTGATTACAGCAAAAATTGCAGGCTAACTTCTGGCCTGTTCACACATAACCTGTTCAGGTGACAGTGAGTTTGTATTGATAATATTGGGTGAACAATAATAGTAACATTTAATAAAAAATGAGAATTAATTACTTTTTTAATCTCTGCTTAATTATTTATTTATAGCATTTGACAGAAAGATCCTAAAATAGTATTTGATTTTTCCAAGTACGGTTACATCTTATTATTCTTTTGGATTTTTCAGAGATTTAAGCAGTGTACTCATATCAAGAGATGTATTTATAGAGTAGCTTGTTTGTATTGGTGAAATTTTATAGTTTTTAAAATGGAGAATGAAATCTAGTTTTCAGATTTAAAGAGTTAACAGTTAAGAAAAGGAATAACAATATGTTTTGAAAACAAATATGCAAAGTATTATTATAACCAATTATTGTAATTGCAGAGACTCTCAGGAAGGGAGAATTCACCTATGAAGTAATGGAATTATATTTAACCTTTTTTCAGAGTCTTAAACCCTTACCAGTTTTCTAAGAACAGTTTTAACTGCCACCTTTCCCTGCAGTTGATGTTGTCCACCCTAATTTAGAGAGACGTATAAATTTCTGATTATAAAAATAAGTTTTGACAATATTTTGTTGGGTTCTCAATAACCCAGGCATTACTTTGATTTTAGTAAACAAATACTTGTAATTTTTTATGTACCACTTTCTTAAATAATCTTTTTCTTGGCATACTTCCTCACACAAAGTAAGTGCTCAACAAGCACCATCCCAGATTGGCATAGTGCTTTCTGGTCATTCAGATAGTGATTCATAGTTGCATTTAATTATAATGGTGAGACAGATGGTCATAGACTTACCATCTGAAGTTAACTGTGATGTTGTATGCTATCCTAGCTTATTGCATAGCTATACTCTGTATTCATGGGTTTGGATAGGCAAGCTGATGAGATGAAGTCCTATGTCCTTGTTGTAAGTATTGCTGAAATTCTTTCAGTATCAAGTTTATGAATTTCCCTTTATGCAAATGACTAATTATTTTGCCCAACAAATTTGTTTCCACAAAAGAGTAGTCCATTGGCTCATTGCTTATAAGGCAATTTAATTTCTGTTAAACTTAAATATTTAAACCTTATACATTTTCCCCCCACAGCTTGGACCAATCAGCCTCGTATTTATAGGAATTATTTCTGTTCACTGTATGCACATTTTGGTACGGTGCAGTCACTTTCTGTGTCAGAGGTAAATGTAAATTTATTAAGTGTATTTTATTTATTTTAAAGCTATGTATTGATTTAAAACATTAGATAGTCTTAACTGTGCTTTACAACTAATAATTGATTTTCTCTAACCTGTTATATAGGCAAGTCTAAAATAATAAATATGTAAAAAGATATTTCCTGTGATTGAAATCTGGTCAGAATATATTTATTCCTCTTAAATGATAACCTTAGTAGTGAAATGGAATGATTTCTTTTCATATGAATAAAAAAAAATCAGGAAAGACCTGTAGGAAATGGAGGCCCCAGCACTACTTTTAGTTATAGAGTAATGGTCCTTAATTTGTTTGGATTTCATTTTAGGGTATAGTGCCTTTGGTGTTCTTTGCTGATATGTGGGTTGGTAAATAGTCAATAAAATAATATTCTTTTTCTTTATTTTTGTATCATGAAATGCTTCTACTGCACAGTGGACTTTTTTAAAAATAAATATTGCCTTTTCTAATAAACTAATATTCTGATTTTAACTCTTTTTGTTGTTGTTAAATGTTCTTAAAACTTTGAGCAAGTCATTTATCGTCTTTAAATAATAATGATACTTATAAAAAAGTGGGAAAGAGAACATAGGGAAATAATAGCTACCTCATGGGGCTAAGTATTAGATAAGATAGTTTATGTGTAAATATGTTGTAAAGCCCTGTGCAGATGCATAAAATAATGCTCTTTTAAGAATGAATAATTTAGGCTTGAACAATGTAGTTGATGTTTTTAGGTAATTTAAATATTTAAGTCAGTGAAGCACAAATATTTATGTTATATGACTTTTCCAAATTTATAAACTTTAACAGTAGATAAAAGCTAATATATTAGTAAAAAGACTTAAAATTTCATGAGACATATCTTAGGGTGTGCAGATCTTGAAATCTCAAAAGCTCCTCTGTTATTGTATACCCTTACATTTATTATTTTCTATGTATTCGATGTTCTTTTCAAGGGTTGGATTTACAGACCAACTTAAAATTTGCCTTTTTCATGTGCATATACGTCCTTAAATTGCAGGTTTAAAAAGTCAACATTGGGTTATAGTGACACTGTGAGTTTTGCTATGGAAGTAAGTCCTTGGAGTTGTCTTCAGAAGCAAGCAGCATGGGGACGGTAAGCACTTACTATGTTTCTAGTATCTGGTTATCAAAATCACATTACTTTTCAAGTGTTTTAAGTTGACAGGATACGTGAATAGAAGCGTGATAAATGGGGGGATAAACATAATCTTTAGAGTTAGACAGGCTTGGGTTCAAATCTCAACTCTGCCAGTTTTCAATTTTACGAACTGAGTCAAATGATTTATCATTTTGTTTTAGTTTTCATGTTATCAGATGACTTTATGGTGATACTTCATAGGTTATCATAGTATTTAAAAATTTTTTTTTTAATGTTTATTTATTTTTGAAGGAGAGAGACACAGAGTGTGAGCAGGGGAGGGGCAGAGAGAGAAGGAGACACAGAATCTGAAGCAGGCTCCCGGCTCTGAGCTGCCTGCACAGAGCCCAATGAGGGGCTCAAACCCACAGCCGTGAGATCATGACCTGAGCCGAAGTCAGATGCTTAGCTGACTGAGCCACCCAGGCGCCCCAGGATTATCATAGTATTTTAAATAAAATGATATTTATAAAGCATCTGGCTAACCTATGATATAGTCATGTTAATATTTTTTTTGAGGAAAGGAGAAAAAGCAAGAAAAATGTTACAGTCTCATAATTTTAGATAAAATTGTGGTGTTTGGCTTTCATGCTCATAGAACATTTGAAGTGTGTATTTTAGCATAATCTTATTTTGCTATCTTATCATTTAAATGTAACTTCATCATTGGTAGACATGGCTGATCAAAGCCAGCTGAAAACAGGACTGGAAAAATAGGTATAGGTAATCAACAAAATGCTGACAGTGGTACAAATGATATGTGCTGTGGAAATTAAAAGAAGGAAAAGAACAGTGGAGTGCTAGTAGAGTTTATGGTTAAATATGACCTTTCTGGGAATTTGCAGGAAGTTCGGTTTATTTATGAGCTTCTCAGAGTTCTTGATATGCCAAGTAGAAGAAGGAGGAAAGCAGACTAAAAGCCCTAGGATTTGCCCCAGAATCCTATCTTCTTCCTTCTTCTGCCCCAGAGTAGAGACAGCTTTGTCTATTTTTTCTGTCAAGAAGAATGACTTTCATGTAGATGTGGCTGGAATGATTGTTGGTAAGATGCTAAAATCCAAGGTGGATGAAAAGATCTTAAGGGAATACTTAAACATAATTAAACGTAATTCATCAGAAAGAAGAAACTTGAATTCATTTCAGGGTAGTAAGATTCTTTACAATAAAGAGATCCCTGAAGAACCATGAGAGCTATAGTTATGGCAAGAATGAAAATAAGCAAGGACCCATCCAATTTCAAATGAGAGAAGGAAGGTCTGTAGACTTGTAGACCAGATTGTTTGACAGCTTGACATTGATTGTCAAGCAAAGACTACACTGAATTAGTAGGTGAATGTTATTGTAGTTACTCATCATTCCCTGGACAAAATAGAGATGTATGGGCTGCATATTAATAATATGCAGGCAGATTTATAACTTGTTTAAACACAATACCCAAACTATGCAAATTTAACTGGTGGCATCCCTTTCTCATTTCTGTAGACTATTTTATGTAGCTGGAATTCTCTCTCTCTCTCTCTCTCTCTCTCTCTCTCTCTTTTTAATGTTTGTTCATTTATTTTGAGAGAGATCATGAGTGGGAGAGGAAGAGGGACAGAGAGAATCCCGAGCAGCTTGCACCCCTGTTAGTGCGGAGCCCGACGGAGAGCTCCATCTCATGAACCCTGAGATCATGACCTGAGCCGAAATCAAGAGTCAGATGTTTAACCGACTGAGCCACCCAGGTGCCCCTGTCGCTGGAATTTTCTTAAGTTATCTCATTAAGAGATACTACTGGAGCTTACTCAGAGCTAAGCTACTGGATAAGTCTTTGGTTTATGATTTAGGGCCACACCCCCAGTCCTCTCCCATTTCATGTTCTTATTAGTGATTTGGATAGTGGAGAGCATGCTCACTCATAACATTTGCAAATGACATGAAGCCAAGAGAGCTGGGAAATACACTGGGTTAATCAGAAAAGGCTCAAGAAGTAGAGGAGATAGGCTTGATCTAAAAGATGAAATTTTTTCATGAAATCATTTTATAAGCATATACTCAAACTGTTGAATTTCAGAAATAAATGATAGGGAAATGTTGGCCTTTTAGCTGAATGGAACATCCTTTTGGTGAGTAATACTTCACTAGTTCACATACTGATAGCAAATGTGTGGTCTTTGAGAAAATAAATTTTATTTACTTATTTTATTTAAGGAAATGACAAGAATATAAGCTATGATAAAATGTTTTCAAATAGTTTAAAAAGAGAAAAATGTATTAATATATCAGCAGCCCTTATTGATACTTATTTGTGGGTATCTCTTTTCAGGAGTGTGGTTGACTTTTTTCTGGTGATAACACAGCTGGGATTCTGTAGTGTTTATATTGTCTTCTTAGCTGAAAATGTAAAACAAGTAAGTATTTCTCTTCAGTTATGGAGATCAGTTTCTTCCCATTCCATAGTTTTGGCATCATATTTCCTTTGAGTAAACCATGGTGAATATGAAAATGTGTTGCTTTCATAAAGCATGTTCCTTTGTAAATTTTCCTTTAGTCTTCTTTTTTGTAAGTTGGATTTTCTGCTGCTGTTGTTGATTTTACTTTTCTTGCCATTGTATATCAGTAATGTTTGTTATGTCAGATCAGAACCGGACATAATTTGACTGATTCTTACATACTTGAAATTTAGGCCTCAAAAGCAGATACACAGATGTTTTGGAAGCATATTTTTAAATTGATTTTTTTATAAGTAAACATATATGGTTTAGCCAGCAACCTAAAAAGTGAAGTAAAAAGAGGGCATTACTAAAATCCAGTAATTATTGCTATTGTCTAAAAAGATACCATGTCCAAAAATGTGTAGTGTTCTGTAATTCTCTCCATATTTTAAGGGTTCACTTTTAAAGGAAGTGGTTTGCAGTCTTGGTAGAGACTCTCAATTTGAACAAACATGCAAAGCACTGAAATAAAAAAGCTCCCCTATCAAAACAGCGCCAAAATACATTTCTTTATGCACTTTAACTTGTAACTAGTACATTACACCCTGTTCTGCTTTAATCATTATTTTAATCAATAACATTTGTTAACTATCCATATGTGCATTGTACAATAGTAGACATCTTACATAGTAAGATACAGTACTTGTAGGTATTTTAATGCAAAATGATATGAATATGTTTTCTAAAGAACCTATATGTAGATATATAAGTATATATTTGACTCACTTTTTCAAGTATAAAGTATGCTTCATTTTATATTTAGACCAGGAATGACAAATTTTCTGGGAAGGTCCAGATAATAAGTATTTCCAGTTTTGCAGGTCATATGGTCTTCTTGACTTAGCCATAGACAATAATGATAGTAACAAATATATATGGCAATATTCCAATAAAACTTTATTTCAAGAATTTAGGTGGTAGGCTGGATCTGGTGTTTGGGCCATAATTTGCTAAAGCCCCTAGCTTAGATTTTTAATGTTGGAAAGGCTCACGGAGTCAACCCTTCCTTACAAATAGGAGAGTAGATGCTTTCGTTAGCATTACTCATTATAGACAGTGTGCTTTTGACTTACAAGTATTTAATTCCACAAGTTGCATATTCTTTTGACTACTAACTCAGTCAAGAGACTATCTGTTGTCAAGAACTGATAAGACATACCATCTTACCAGTCATTTATGTAGAATATGATGAAAAATGATCCTTTTCCAGGATTATACAACATGGTAGTCATGTATCTTTTCTATTATGTTCTAAGAGAGCCACCACAAACTTGATGTGAATTTAAGAATAATGCTAGCAATGCCTAATAATCTTATATTAATAAAGTATTGCATTTTTCATTTAGTTTTTCATTTAGTTTTTGCCACTACTCTGTCATGTACAATGCTCATTTTTTGAATGTGTAAACTAAATCTCAAAAAGCATGAGCAGTGTGCCCTAAGTCATGCAGATTAAACTGAGAACTAGGTCTATGACACACTGGTGCCACCCATTACATTAATTTTTCATCACTGGACAGGACCTTGTCTGATTTTAGTTGTGCGTGTGTGTGCATATGACATAGAGTATGTAAATGCATACAATAAATGTCTATAAGCTTAGGGTTGGTGACTTTCTCCTATGAAATATTATCAGTTGCTTCCAAAGTTGAATGGAAGAATTTAACTCATTTGCACATGTTCTAAGAAGACCAGGCAGAAAAAGTGACTCTCTGGGAGAAGAATGCCTGCTATAGATGGAACAATGAAAGTCCTTTGAGTTATAAAAAGCAACATGGTAAAAGATACGCAGACTTGAGAAAAGTTGGAAGCAGTGGTGAACACTTCACCTCAGCAGAGCAGACAGATGGTTATTGAAACAGTAGCATCAGAGATTTTCACTCTCTGCAGATCTGTTCTCTCACATTTTATAGCAGTCTCCAAGAGTAGACACACTGGTTGATTATACGTTACCAATTACTATTGTTAGAGTTAAAAACTGTAAGTTTATTACCACATTCATCTACATAAAATCAAAGTTGCAATATTTTAGCAGATCAGAGAAGTAAGGGGTTAGTTGCCATACAGATGTGTGAACCTCCTACTCTGACTGCCACAGGACTGTTTTTGGTCCCATTAAGTCATTGTGGACAATTGGCAGGAGAAAATGAATGGATAGTACCTCCAATGATTTAATCCGTCGTGGTTATTGTAGCTCCCCTCTGTTCCTACTCGAAGATACTCTAGAACATTTCAGGTAGATAAAATAGTGTTTTTGGGAATGAAGAGTGAGGAAGGGATATTAAGAGAAAAAAAGATATAGTGATACTTAAGACCGTGTATTTTAAAGACAGAATATCCACATTCAAATTGCTTGTCTCTCAGTTTTAAATCACACATTGGGCAAGATCTCCTTATCCCTGGTCAAGCCTCAGTTTCCTTATATGTAAAATGGGAATAATAACAAAATCTCCCATTGTTCCTCCTAAACTTATCATGAGGCTCAGGTGACAAAAGGTTTGTGAAAGCCCTTGCAAAATGTAAAGCAGTATACAAATATAGGGTGTTAAGGCTTTTTAATTTTGTATTTATTTTAACTTTGCTGAAGAACATAATCTACCTTTGGAATTTTAACCATTAAATTACTGAATCATTGAAAATTAATAAGTAGTAGATTTTAGTAAATTTAAGCTTTAAATGGAAACAACTGAATTTAGTAATTTTATTTTATAATATTTATTTCAGTGTTTTGCATTTTGGTAAACATGTGAGATCATAGGAAGTCCTATTAGATAGCCAATATCTGTCTCTAGAGGGCACCAAAGGACTCAAATGTTTACCTGAATCTTGCTCTGGGTATGTATCTACACTTTATTTTATTTTTTAATCCTGATGATTTTTATAATCATTTTTCTGGCAAAGAATACTAAATTATTATGAGATATTTGTGGTAGAATTAATTTCATGTTCCCAACCATCTCACCATTCAAAGAACCCTTTTTAAAATTGGTTATATAACGGATTTTCTCTTGCCAGGTATCCTTGTTAGAGCTTAATGTTGATCATTATCTAATCTGATTATGGGTGGTACTTCTTTGATACAGAAGCATTTGGCTATAAATAATTTTGTTACTGGGAAAACGAGTCAACAAATAAAATATGTTTTTAAAAGCCAAGTAATGTGAATTACCAATTTTGCTTCTAATTTCAGATTCTCAAATAGAAAGTTGTGGGGGCGCCTGGGTGGCTCAGTTGATTGGGCGACTGACTTTGGGTCAGGTCATGGTCTCATGGTCTGTGGGTTTGAGGCCCGCATCACGTTCTGTGCTGACAGCTCAGAGCCTAGAGCCTGTTTTGGGTTCTGTGTCTCCCTCTCTCTCTGCTCCTCCCCTGCTTGCGCGCTCTCTCTCTCTCTCTCTCTCTCTCTCTCTCTCAAAAAACAATAAAAAAAAAAAAAAAAAATTAAAATACAAAGTTTTGATGGCCAATTACAAGATAAATGTGAGGTATGCATTTCTTAAATGGTTCATGGTATAACCTGAGAGTTTGTTAGTCCAGTACAAGTTACAAATTGCCTATCTAACTTAAAACTAGTAAATACATTGCCTGCAGTTTAAGGTGATGTGTACATTTGTAGTGATACTAAACATTGTTTATCACAAATTAGAAGTATAGAATTATACTTCTATATAATTTTGTTTCTATATAGTATATAGGAAACAGTTGAATTGTTAATCATATTATAATTTTGTTCTAAACTTCTGACTTATGGGCCTCTTAATACTTATTATATTTAGAGAGAGAGATGTCAAAGTAGAGGGCAGGTGGCTAGTTGAGCAAGGGGCCTCCCCTTTCCAAATTGCAGTATTTTGGTCCAGTTAACATGCAGCGGTCATAAGCTAAATCCTAGTGTCTCCCGCCGGGTTTGGATCCTAGAACTACCACTTACTGGCTTGATATTATGTAAGGTTTTTTTTTAAGGCCCTTCTTTAAACCTCAGTTTCCTCAACTATAAGTTGACATTAATACTACTACCCATCTCAGACAGTTGTTTTGAGGATTAGATGAGATGTTGTATATATTTAGTTCAGTACTCAAAAAATGTTCCCTATTATTATTATAGGATCTTGTTCTTAAGAATTTAAGTATCCAGAGACTTGATAATGTCATTGTGTTCAAAGGAGGGTGTAGAGTGTTTGTGGGCAAATAGATTTTCCCTAGCATTTAAATTATAATATTATATACCTCTGCTGTGAGTTTGTAAGAGTGTTTGTAGAGTCCTGCATAATTTCATTTTTGTTTTAGTAAGTTGGATTATGTGATTAATTGAATGAGACAAGTTTTAATATGTGGAACCTACAAATTACTATAACTCTTGAACACTGAATGTTGGTATATAGAAGTGGCTGAATTAATTTGAAGGTAAAGTTGATTTATTGAAGTTTTTTGCTCTAGCAAAAATTTATCTACATCTAGCACATGGCCATGCATGTATTGTTAGTGATGATTATTTATTTATTTAAAAGATTTTATTTTTAAGTAATCTCTATACCCAACATGGAACCTGAACTCAAGCCCAAGATCAAGAGTCACATGCTCTAACTGCCTGAGCCAGCCAGGCACCCCTTTGATAGTGATGATAATTTATAAACAGTTGTTTTATAAAACAGCTTTAAAGTTAGGCTATGATTTCTAAACTTTATCTTGACTACTGTACATTTCTAAGAGGTATATGAGCTTGTTACCTTCTCTGAAGAGAGTAAGTCAGATTTGGATATCTGGAGTAGAATATGGTCATTCTAGGCAAGTATACATCCACTTTTGATTATCTCAGAAGCAGGTTGAGCCTTTGCTGGAATCATGAGCACAAAGCTTCAAAATAAATTGGTAAATTCATCCTCATAATTTTCTAGTGAACTTTATTTTTACAGTATGATAAAAGAAGTTGTTTTGCAAAGAAGAATTATCCTATTTTAATTATCCTTAAATTTGATAAATATGTATTTCTAGGAAGTTAGAATATCTTGAAAAAATACAAACATTTATTGTAAAGGAATTATCATAGAGTGTATAGGTAATTTCTTGATATTTTGTCACTTATAAGTTGATGAAAGTTTTTTTCTCCCCCTCTTCCTTATTCTCCTGGTAATCCTATGTAGGTTCATGAAGGATTCCTGGAGAGTAAAGTGTTACTTTTGAATAGTACCAATTCATCAAATCCATGTGAGAGAAGAAGTATTGACCTAAGGATATATATGCTTTGCTTTCTTCCATTTATAATTCTTTTGGTCTTCATTCGTGAGCTAAAGAATCTGTTTGTGCTTTCATTCCTCGCCAACCTTTCCATGGCTGTCAGTCTTGTGATAATTTATCAGTATGTCGTTAGGGTAAGTATAACATGTTTTTAACCGTTTTTAACCTATGGTTCTTATAACTAATTCTTTGTTCACTTTGGAGGTAAAAGTAATGATGTGTGAAGACCCCTACTTCGTCATGTGGCACACAGGAGATAATCAGTAAACTTGGGGCTCCTGCTCAGCTGGCAGAGTGTGTGACACAGAGCACAGGCTTTGTCTTCAGGCTTGGTTTTGAATCTTGGTAAATGTGTTTCTGGGCTTTGTGACACTGCTGCAGAAGATAGTGATACCTACCCTATTGAGTTGTAAGATTTAGGAGTGCCTCAGTACACTGTGTAACAGGAAACAAAGAACTCACTAGTGTTTTCTTTATTCTTGTAAGATTTGAACCAGTCTCGAGATGTAGTTTTATAATTTTCTTTGACTTCTGAACCTGTTTTTGCTGCCACCACTTCCATTCACTGCCACTCTACTAATCTGTAGCCTGTCTGTCTGAAGTATGCAACCTCAGCTGATTTCATTGTCTGAAGTCTGGGGATCCTAACCCTACAAGGACTATCCTTAAAAAAACATTGGTTGATGGGATTCAGGGGATCTGCAAATCCCTTAAAATTATTTGCAAGATTTAGCATCTCTGTATGTATATATGCATTCTGCTACTGAGCAGTGTATAGCTTTCATCTCTAAGGGGCTGAGGACTCAGAAAAGGTCAAGAATGCCTGCTCTAGTCTTTCCTGAGCCAATCCATTTTGTATATTGCTGTTGCAATTGTCCTAAAACCTCCATTGGCAGTTTATCACAAACTCTGTTATGATGGGTCTGTTTCATTCCCCCTGCCCTGAATTCTAAAACCTGTAGACATTTTCTTACTGTACATAAGATGGAAGGGAACAGGCAGGAATATCTCATAAGGCTGTAGTTCACGACCCCTTACCTGAACATGTAAGAATTAGTGGAGCAGAAAAGGTAGTTCCTTAGGTAGAGGGAACAGTGTGAGTCTTGAATAACAGGTATTCTCAGATGACCCAAACACTTAAATATCCCTTTCATTTTGACCATAACTTGTATTTTCCATCATGGATAACCATTATATCACACAAGTCTCCCTATGCTTCTGATATTCTAGACCTCTTTATTACCCAAATTATCCATGTGCTTTTACACTTCAGGTTATTTTTTTCATCCTCTTTTCTTGATCTTGAATTCCACTTCCAATTAAGGAGGGCAGAGAACACAGGGTGGTAAACAGAGTAGGAAGCAGACTTGGGATAGCTGGAAGATATAGTCGTTGTGGAACCAGAGATCTTGAACAAGATGTACAGTTTGTGAGTCTCCGGATGGCAAAAATTGGAACAAGGCTGTGGGTGGGGGCTGAGTAATCAAAGCCAGGGTCAAGGAGTATGTACGAATAATAAGAGTAATGGCAACTGGCTGGTTAAAGTGTAAGACACTGCATCAAGGAGACCTTTACGAGGAAGCAGCAGAGTTATGAGGTAGAAAGCCAAAATCAGGAACCAGGTGACTTGGAGATGGAAACAGCAAAACAGAGTAGAAAATGAATTTCACTGGACACCATGAGCAGTGGTTGATAACTGACTATATGGCACTCAGTTCAGACTGAGTATGCTTATGTTATTTCCTGTTGTGCCAGGAGCCATACCCAGTGTGAACAGCCTGGGACTTGAAGGTGGAAACAGGTAATCGGGAGCATTGAGCTCAGATGGAATGTGTGGGCATGAGGGAAACAATGGCTTTTGGCAGTGAAATTCTAACAGCTTGGCTACATTTAACATAGGTGCTTAAAGTGTTTATTGAAAGAATTATTCACTTTTATAACATAAATTTGTTACTGTGAAGCTCAGAAGTATATGATGTCACGCTTTCGTTTTACATTGTTTAAAATAAGTAAAGATGTAACTTCTCTTGTTTTTTTTTTTTTCTTTCTCCAGAATATGCCAAATCCCCACAATCTTCCAATAGTGGCTGGTTGGAAAAAATACCCGCTTTTTTTTGGTACTGCTGTGTTTGCTTTTGAAGGCATAGGAGTGGTAAGGATTTGTTCTTTATTATTGTTCATAAAAATTTTAAGTTAACACAAAGATTTATGTAGTCAGACTACATTTAAGATGCACTTTTCTTTTTTGTTTCTATTTTCTTCATTACCAGAACACTATTTGCAGTTTGATAGGGTAGACTTGAATTATAGTTTAGTTTAGATGATTTTTAATGTTTTATTAAGGAAAATTTCAAGCCTGATATAAAATCTTGAGAATAGTATGATGAACTCTTGTATAAGCATCACCCAGCTTTAAAAACCAACTCATGGCCGACTTTGTTTTATCTGTATTCCATCTACTCTGCCAAGCCCAAGTTACATTCAGACAAGCCCCAAACATCATATTTTATAGACTAGATGATTTGAAGTGGATTGAAATTGTTACAAAGTTGCCATTACATAGAAGAATCAAATATAAATTCTCCCTTTAGATTTGCACATGTCATATTTGTTTTGAGAAATGATAATATCATAAAGCTAATACCAAGAAATACAAGTACCCTGAGGATTCTAAGATCTTAAATATTTCCATTCAAGATGCTTCCAGTCTATTTAAAGCCTGAAATGTGTAGATTTGGGGAAAATAGAAGATTGCTTTCTGCTCTGCAGCGTATGTTCCATTGTCAGATGGTTTGGTATAGGAGCAAAACCACTTATACATCTATGCGAACTACAGATGAAATAGATCTACAAGACAATTTTACAGCATTTTGCTTGCGTTCCTTGTCTCTCTGAATTCTCCTTTAGAGAATTCTCACATATTCTTACAGTTCCACTTATCACTGTTACAGAAATAACTGCAGGTTTTCACTTATGTCTTTAACCAGCAAGCTCTAGTTAACTATTGGACATTTCCAGTTAAGTTGTTCCTCTGACATCTTAAGTTCAGCAACTCCAGAGCACTACATAGACTGTCTTATCTAAAACCAGCTTCACTTTCTCATGTCCTGTTACTTTCAGGTTTTTTTTTTTTTTTTTTGCAATTGCTCAAGCTTGAAACATTGGAACAGTTCCTTTCACTTTGCCCCTGGTTCCCCCATTCCATCAGTAATGAAGGCATGTCTGTTTTTCTTTCCTGTTTCCCCATAAATGAAAATACATTTGAAACACCCAAATGCTATCTAATGTGAAGGAGCCTATCTAGATATGAAGGAGCCTATCTAAATGTGAATTTCCTTCCCTTTCTCCTTTTGTAGCCACACCAGCACCATTCTTGACTGTAGCCCTTTATTTCAGGTCTGGATGATCTTTACAGCATCCAAATTATTCTCTCTTCTGTTAACCAGTTAATATTCCCATATGGACCTATCACCTCAAAAGTGGAGATATTACTAGAGTTATTATCTCATAGTGTTATTTTGAGGACCACATGAGATGCTGCATTCAAAGCATCTAGAAAAATACCTGGCAGGGGCTGGTCCAAGATGGCAGTGTAGGAAGATCCGGAACTCCCCCCTTCCCAAGGACACACCACGTCAACAGCCACATATGGAACAATCCCCCTGAAGAAGAACTGAATGCTAGCTGAAGAGTTCCTCCACAACAGAGGATGAAAGGACCCCATCAAGACAGATGAGGGAGACAGAGATGAGGTTTCACCAAAAACCCCATCCCCAGTGCAGCAACCCAATATAGGGAGCTTTTATCTGAAGAGCAAGGGGTTTGTGACCCACATCAGGCATCCCAACCCTTCAGACCTGCACTGGAGAGACAAGTCCCCAGTGGGGCTTACATCCGTGGGATCCAGAGGACTGTAGGATCTGAGAAACTCCTTTTTAAAGGGCTCGCATATGGACTCACTTGCCCCAGAACCTAGCATAAAAGCTGCAGTTTGAAAAGTGCCTAGGCTATATGTGGAGGAGATTTTATTTGTGAATCTTAAAGAATCTTCTGGAGAGGCAGGGACATGTTGGGACTTTCTCTGGGGATGGAGGCACTGGTGGGCACCATTTTGGCAGTCTCCCTCTGTGATGCTGGCACAGGATGACACTCAAAAACACAGCAGCCTCCCTCTGCCTTGCTAACAATGGTGGTTGTGCCCTGCCCCCAGTGCTATTCCCCTGCCATACTAAGGCTGTGGGCAAGTGTAGTCCACACAGGGGACACCCCTTGATCCCTGGCCCTGGTGGCTAGGAGGTTTTATGTTCCAGGGCCCCATGGGACTGTAACAATGGGAAAGACTGTTCTTGGCAGGCTGCCATGCCCAGGGTGCTGTACAGACAGTTGACTGAAATGTACTCCAGTTTGTCAGCAAAAAAAGCTTATTTACAAGTTCTGAAGCTTTAACCTGAGGGACAGGCTTCAGGTTTGCCATGTATCTTGAGGCTACCAAAGCACTCTGAAGGAACACAGGGAGACACTGTCTTGTGCTCTCCCTTGGCCTTGCTACAGCCTGGTGGTACCTCCCAGAAAGGAGCTTAGAGTGTTGTCTGAAGCCTCAATTTTTGCAACTGTTATCCAGGGGACCCCTCCAGATCTCCTACTCTAGAGGCCAGCAGGGTTAACAATTATAGCCCTACAGACTGTATATTTCCATACTTTAAACGCTGCTGCCCAGGAATCTGGCTTTCAACTGTTCTGAAATTTAGTACTGACTAAAATCCCCACACTGGAACACTGGCAGGTCTTGGCACGCCCTCAACAACTGTAACTTCTCAAGATTAAATCAGGCTGCTTAGACAGTCACAAAGGTTCAAGAGACAGCCAAGACCTAGGTCAAGGTTGAATGATGAAGTTCATCTCCTACACAAGGTCACTCCTTCAGGACTGGGAGATGTAGCTGTTTCAGTTAATACACAGAAACAAACACAAAAAGTCAGGAAAAATGAGATGGAGGAATGTGTTCCAAATGAAGGAACAAGACAGAACTTCTGAAAAAGACCTTACTGAAATAGAAGTACTCTATTAGTGGGTAAGAGTTTAAAGTCATGGTCATAAAGATGCTGATGGGATTTGGGAGAAGAATGGATTGACACAGTGAGAACTTCAACAAAGAGAGAAAATATAAGTGCCGAACAGAAGTCACAAAGCTGAAGAACGTGCTAACTGAGCTGCAAAATATACTAGAGGGGTTTAGCAGCAGACCAGATGAAGCAGAACTCATCAGTGACCTCGACGACAAGGCAATGCAATTCACCCAGATGGAGCAGGAAAAAGAAAAACAAAAACAAAACCAAAAAACTTTGAAAAAGTAAAGTTTAAGGAAGCTGTGGGATAACATCCGGGAGAATAACATTTGCATTATAGGAATCCTCGAAGGAGGAGAGAGAAAAAAGGCATAAAAAATAACAAGGAAGTAACAGCTGGAAAATTCCCTAACCTGGAGAAGGAAACAGACATGCAGGTCTACAGATAGTTCCAAATAAGATGAACCCAAAGAGACCCATACAGAGACACATTGTAATTAAAATGTCAAAAGTTAAAGAGAGAATTTTTAAAGCAGCAAGAGAAAAACAACTTGTTACCTACAAGGGAACCCCCATAAAGCTGTTAGCTGATTTTTCAGCAGAAACTTTGCAGAACAGAAGGTAATGGCATGATATATTCAAAGTGCTGAAAGGAAAAAAAAAAACAAACCAAAAACTTATAACCAGGAGTACTCTACCTGGCAGGGTTGTCATTTGGAATTGAAGGAGCTCTTAAAGTGAACAAAAGGGTGAGCATGGCCATCCTTGACTTTTCCTGATCTTAGAAGAGAAGTTTCAGCTTTTTATTGTTGAGTTGGTACTAGCTGTGGGCCTGTCATATGTGGCCTTTATGATGTTGAGTAATGTTGCCTGTGTACATACTTTGTAGAGTGTTTTTATCATGAATGGATATTGAATTTTATAGATGCTTTTTCTGCATCTGTGGTGATGGTCATTTGATTTTTTTCCTTCATTTTGTTAATTTGGTGTATCATGTTGATTCATTTGTAGATGCTGAATCCTCCTTGCATCCCGGGAATAAATCCCACTTGATTGTGGCGTATGATCCTTTTAATGTATTATTGAATTTGGTTTGCTAATATTTTGTTGAGGATTTTTACATTTTACATCTGTGTTCATCAGGGATATTGCTTATAATTTTCTTTCTTTTTCTTTCTTTTTTTTTTTTTTTTGGTATCCTTGTCTAGTTTTGATATTAGGGTAATGCTGGCCTCATAAAGTGAGTTTGGAAGTGTTCCCTCCTCTTCAGTTTTCTGGAAGAAGTTGAGAAGGATAGGTATTAAATCTTATTTGAATGTTCGGTAGAATTCGCTTGTGAAGTCATCTGGTCCTGGACTTTTGTTTGTTAGAAGTTTTTTTGATTACTGATTCAGTCTCCTTACTAGTAATCTTTCTATTCAGATTTTCTATGTCTTCAGGATTCAGTCTTGGAATTATATATTTCAAGGAATTTATCCTACTTCAGTTTATTAGCATATAGTTGTCCATTGTAGTCTCTTATGACCCTTTGTATTTCTGTAGTATCAGTTGTAACTTCTCTTTCATTTCTGATTTTGTTTATTTGTGCTCTCTTTTTTAACTGGTGAATCTAGCGAAAGGTTTGTAAATTTTGCATGGCAACTATAGGCAGTAATACTTTATTGCATATTTGAAAGTTGCCAAGAGAATAAATCTTTAAAGTTCTCATTATAAAAAAAATTGTAATTTTGTATGATGATGGATGATAACTAGACATGTGGTGATCACTTTGCAGTGTATACAAATATCAAATTATTATGTTGTACATCTGAAACTAGTATAATGTTCTATGCCAATTTTATCTCAATTAAAAAATGGTAAATCGTAAGTACTTGGTAAATAATTGCTGTTATTATTTCTTAGTGTCTTTTACTGTATGATCAGATCACCTGGCCAGAACCTCTGAAGAATTGTCTAAAGTAGCTTAACTCTTCAATTAGCCTTTTTTTTCTTTTTTTTTAAAGGTTTTTTTACATAATAAACATAACTTACTCATCTCACAAAATTGACACACAGTAGATACACATGGATACAGAAGCAGTTATGACATGAATATACATAGGTTAGTATGCACACATGTATTTCCTAGCACCATCAGATAAGAAGTCCTATTTGCAGAGATACACAGTCACTACAAGCCTGCTCAGCACCCAGATCTTGATTTCTAAGTACCATTCTACAACAAAAGAACGAAATTTCCTTGGAGAAATGGCTGATGCTGGGGCTGAAACCAGGAAATTCAAGATGAGTCTGGAGTGTTTTGTAGTGCCAAAAAGTATGGAAGTGCTCAAAAAACAAAAGAACAGAGGCGTGTCAAAGGACTACAAGGAATACGAGAACCTAATGGGATTCACAATGACCAAAGCTGGAACAATATGAGCAACAAAATAAATAAATGCTTTGGATTCATACCCAAAGTATAAGACAATATACATGAATGCATACTAGTATAAATGAGCAATTAAGTAAATTTGTACATAGAGGGATTCCCAAATCACTTATGTAGGTATTCCTCTCCGGGAGGTGTAGCTTAATCCCCCCCCAGTCCCTGAATTATGGGCCGCATTTAGTGACTTGGCTTCCAACAAGCAGGGTATGATGAGAAAGAAGAAAAGACCTTTACAAGCAGAGAAACCTGGCAAACACTGCCGTAACCAAGTGATCAAAGTGAATTTCGCCAGTGATAAATCATGTTGATAGTATGTGTGATGAGAAGGGCATTTCACTTCTGTGGTATCTTATTCTAAAATCTATAATCCCAGTGTACAAACATCAGGCAACATCAGACAAGCCCCAGTAGAGAGAAATTATACCAAATATCTAATCAGTACTCCTCAAAACTGTCAAGATGATGAACAATGATAAAGGATTGAGAATCCATCACAGTTAAGAGAAGACTAAGGGGACAGGAGATATGGTGACAAAATGCAATGTGACATCCTGGAAGGGACCCTGGAACGGAAAAAGGACATTAGCGGAAAAACTAATGAAATCCAAATAAAAATTTGGAGTTTAATAATATACCAATGTTGGTTCTTAGTTGTAACAAATGTACTTTAGTAGTATAAAATGTTAACATTAGGGGAAACTGGTCGGGTGTATGGGAGTTTTTTGTTTGTCTTTGCAACTTTTCTGTAAATCTGAAGTTATTCCAAAATAAGAAGTTACTTACAAAAATCTGACTAAGGTTTTTGTCAGTAAAATACTATTTGTCAGTAAAATACTATTTGTCATAAAATACTAAGGTTTGCTTAGTAAGAGCTGATTTCAGACCTTTATAAGGATTTAAAAATCTGTAGTGTAAATAATATATATAACACCAAGAAAAATATTCAGTGATTTATTATGTGTTTTTTAAAAGGAAATAAAATTTGCATATAAACTATAGAAAGATTAATTTGTGTATATGTAAGACAAGTATATATGTATACTTGTGTATATATAAGACAGATCATTTTAAATGACTTGTATTACCTACATTCTCTTTGTAGGTCCTTCCACTGGAAAATCAAATGAAAGAATCAAAACGCTTCCCCCAAGCATTGAATATTGGCATGGGAATTGTTACAACTTTGTATGTAACATTAGCTACTTTAGGATATATGTGTTTCCGTGATGAAATTAAAGGCAGCATAACTTTAAATCTTCCCCAGGATGTGTGGTAGGTGGACCTGATTTTGTTAATCCTAGCTTGTATACTCTATAAATATAGCTTACCAATGTTTGATGACAAAGATGTATTTTTGGATTTATGGTTTAAACATTTAAAATTTTTTTGTGATTCCTTATTTGTATAACCTTATTTGTGATTTCTTATTTTATTGTGATTTCACAATCTTCAGAGACCATCTAGTATATTATAGGTCCTTTTGAGATTCTTTGAAAAGATTAAAAATTATAGGATATCCCACATTTGAGTAAAATATCAAAGTAAAACATGGATTCTTTTAATATGGACTCACTATAATAAAAATTGTAATACATGTACTTGATGCCAAAAAATCCAACACTCTGGGTTCCTGATAAAATAACCCATCACTTATGACCCTCACTATTTTACTGGTAAGCTTTAATCTTGTACGTACCCCAAGTCCTTTCAGAGCATAAGTAGGACACATTATAAAAATATAATATGGTGCATCTTAATATTATCTTAATATTAGAACCGTATTCTGCAAAATGAAGAATTATATAGGATTTTTCCTTCTTCCAGAGATTGGTCCCTGGAGATTTTAAAAGCTATTGCTAGTGATGACCATGTAGACGTGCACCCTTATTTATAAAATGGAAGGTAACTCCTTAGTTTTGATAAATACAAAGAATAAATTTTAAACTGCTGATTTAATTAATGTCACACTGCTCAGGCTGCTTGGATAGAAGTCTGTGAAACCTGAAATGTTTTAAAATATTATATACTCTGGCTTTCTGTTTGTACTTTGGGAGTTTGTCTACCATTCAGTAGACAAGTCCTGGGTTTTTATTGGAGTTGAAAATGTTGTAAGACCAAATGCATATAGGAAGTCATTTGTGGTAGAAAGAATATACCTAGAATAGTTTCCAGGCTGCACAAGGGACACACATGCAGTGTGTTTATTTTTTAAAATTATAGTTCTGCTTTAGCCATGACCCATTTTATAAATGTATTTCAAGATGGAAGCATGTTGTTTCAAATGTTATACGTTTCTTTCAGGCTAGAGACAGGACTACAAACAAGATATATAATTTTAAGCATTTATTTCATTAACCTACATTATAGTTGATTATATAATTTTGTTTCCTCCAAATACGCCTCTTTTTGTAACAATTTAATATGGACTAGCAGCTTAAACAGCTTAATATAAGAATCAGGCTAAAAATTATGGTATCATAGGTCCTCTTTTCAGATACCATATAATGAAAACAGTGATATCTTTCTGCACTTAGAATAATATTTAGAATAAATCTTAAGAATGATTTTATACAGGGGTGCTTGGGTGGCTTAGTCATGATTTCAGCTCAGGTCATGGTCTCATGATCGAGAGTGTGAGCCTCACATCAGGCCCTGTGCTCATGGCGCAGAACCTGTTTCAGATCTTCTGTCTCCCTCTCTGTGCCTCTCCTCTGCTTATGCTTGCTCGCTCTCTCTCTCTCTCAAAAAAAGATAAATAACTGTTAAGAATTTTTATAAATAAAATTGGCGACTTTCAATGTCAAAACTAAAATATAGGTGGAAACAGTCTCAGAATTCTTCCCAGAGAGAAGGGACTGAAGTGGGAGCACGCACATCAAGTTCAGATGTTCCTGTCCCCAGAGAGTTAAGAGCATGGTGAAGGAACAGTGGGAAAGATGAGTAGGGAATGCTTCTGGTATTCAGTAAATCCTGTGGGAGCGATACTGTCCCTTCAATAGTTCTATTTAATCCTTCCCTTTTTCCACATCCCCTTCCTACTCTCACCTTATCCCTAATTGCTATGGCTTTACCCTTAGAACAGAATTAGTTGCAAGTATTGATTAAAAAGGGACCATTGCATCATCATTTCTATTCAAGAAAGCTTAGCTAAGTCACCCACTTTTCATTTAGAAGGAAGGCTAGTTACACGTATTCTAAGAAACAAAGATCTGAGAGAAAACAGAAAGCAAGTGAAGATATGCTATTCACCTTTAGAGAACTTGTGTTAGGTAGTTCCTTCTCCTTGTGGAGATAAGCCTTGTGTGGCCTACTGTCCATTTCGTTATGGTCTCTGCAGCTGGGACAGTTAAGATAATAGCCAAGACTGAGAAAGACTGCTGAGGAGATGCTTGTCTTGTTATAGTGATAGTCTTCTGTAAAAGGAGGAGTTTGGACCGGAATGATCATGGGATTATATCTAAGATTTTTTTCTTGTTGTGCTCTGTATGAGTCTTTTCTTTTCCTTCCCTGTGCTTAGGACGATACAGGCCTAGGAAGTCCGAGAATGTGCAGTGTACTCATTACTGTCGGTATAAAAGCGGATGGCTGTCGTAAGAGCCTAGGGAACCCGTAGCTGCTAGCTATGAGGAGCTGTAAAGGGCTTTTGACGTCATGTGACTTAACATTGTCAGAATTCATAATGGGTATTCCTACAAGAAAATATTGCATTAGAAAGCAGCCCCGGGATAAAGAAAGTATGAATTAGAGAGGCTCCAGGTTATTAACTATTTATTGTTTGAGGTGACATCTTTTAAAACTAGTTATGAGTTGTATTGTTCAGTGGATCACATTTAGATTTTTAAGCAAAGAATGTGTCTTAGAGATGATAATTGAGCTAAAATATAAGCACTGTAAGGGCAGGAACCCTTCATCTTTTAGGCTGATGATGTATCTCCGTGATCTAGCACATTGCTCAGCATTTAAGAGGCCTTTGGTAAATGATTGCTAAATAGGAATTTAGGTTTAATAGCATTTCCCACGTTACCTGATAATATAACCAAAGCACCACTACTAGTCCTAGTTGAGTGATGTTTTAGCAGTGTATTTCCAAGACTTCTACTAACGTAACCCAATTAACAGTGGAGAGAAAAAGACAAAAGTGTTCCCTTGGGAGTCTTGAGACTAGACTTGCCCAAGTAGCCTGCCTCAAGCATAGTATCAGCTCCTGCTCTGTTTACATAATCATAATCTTGATGTTGCTTTTTGTAAAAATAGTTCTCCCTCCAAAAAACCTTTGAAACTGGTACTTCAGAGCGACCCACTGTGTTTAGCCCATCCTCTGAGAACCCCCAGCACACTGCCACCCAGGAAGGAATGTGTCCTCTGAAGAGCAAAGGCACAGTGCAGTTGCAAGCAAAAGAACCAAGAGGAAATAACCTTTTCATTTAAAAACACTATACAAGTGAAGCCACCATGATAACATTACACAGGCCATAAAAGGATGTTTCTTTTTGTCTGGATCGATAGGAAGAATTTTTCATATCACTTTATGTAGATTCTGTTCTTCACACCGTGGTCCCAGGGGTTGACATAAATTGCTGTGTAGTACTTTAACTTCTAGACTCTTCTTACCATCAAGGAGGTCCCAAATAGGAAAAGTGTGCATGAAATTAGCCTGAAGAAAATACTGGAATATGGAATTTGGCAGACGAACAGTATTTATGTTGGAGCATGGATACCACATTCATTGTAAAATCTTCCTAGATTACATGTCTCTCTACCTCCTCTAATAGCAATTTCTGGAATGTAAGCCATCAGGTGAAGATTTCTAGTCAATGTTGTAAGGGAAGGTGTGAAGATTTGAGCATCAGTGGTGGTAGAACAAGTTCACAAGAGGACTTAAAATAGCACAGAGTATGTATGTGGGTTCTGTCTTACTGCGTCCTTCTGAGTGATGGTATATACATCATAGGAACAAACATCTTTCTCTTTGTTGCGGTTTCCTTTGTTCACTTTTGTTATGTTGCTTGCTTTTTACTAGCCCGAAACACGAGGTCTGTTCCATACCCCTTCACCTTTTCCCCAGCACAGTTACCGTGCCTTCTTATTTGGTTCCAGTTAGTGGCTTTTTAACTTTTCAAACTAGAACCTATAGTAAGAAAGTAAAATGTTTTATAGAAAAACCATCATAGAAATAAGTGTATGTGCGTCTGTGTGTATATGCGTTTTTGTGGTACACACCACCCACACACATGTAAATAAATGAAATAAGTATAAGGCTAAATAAAAACACATATTTTCTGCATACAGTGTCCCCTGATATTCTCTATTCCAGTCTATATATTAGGAAAAAACATATTCACAACTCACCTCACCCAATTGATATCATAGCCCCTTTAATGGTTCCTGATTAGAGTTTGAAAAATCCTGGCCTAGAATAAATTCACATGTTACTCATTCATTCAGCACACATAGCACTTCCACTAAATATCAAGGGTATTAGGTTTTCATACAAACAAATATTGAGAAGCAGGAGGGTGCTTCTGCTGTCCCACATGTGGCGTTCTTTCTGAAGCATGTATTGGATAGGAAAAATTCAGTTAAAAAAATAGAGAAGAATAATTGGGGCACCTGGGTGGCTCAGTAGGTTAATCATCCAACTCTTGATTTCAGCTCAGGTCATGATCTCATGGTTTGTGAGATCGAGCCCCTTATCAGGCTCTATGCCGACAGAGTGGAACCTGCTTAGGATTCTCTCTCTTTCTCTCTGCCCTTCCCCTGTTCATGCTCGTGCTCTCTCTCTCTCTCTCTCTCTCTCAAAAATAAATAAATAAACATTTTTAAAAAATACAGAAGAACCATATAAGAACAGGGAACGCATAAGGCAGGCATTTTGATTTATTAAGATAATTGAACTGGTACTTCATTTTCCTCCCCAAACAGAACAAACCCCAAGTCTAAGCCCATGTTTGTAGCATACCCAAGCTATGAACATGAATATTCTGGGAAATGAAGCTGACAAGTAATGGCAGGTAATCAAACCATGTCTTAATGGATCCTACCAGGCAATCAACGGTTTGAACTCTGAGGAGCTTGTTACCTACAGTGAAAATATTTAGGCAGGAATGGACTCACCAGAGGGCACGATAAAAAAGCAGTAAGAGAAATAAATTTAAGAAAACTGGAAAAATAAGATTCATATATCCTAGACTAATCCCTCTGTCCTCTCCCTCACAAATTCTTTTTTTTTTCCTCATTACACTTTTTTTTTAATGGGTGTCAACATTCTGTGACAAATTTAATTATCTTTTTGCAATATTAAAGTTGCCTGTAACTGGGAATCCTGGCCTGCCCAAACTGCCTCTGACTTTCCTCATCAGAATGACTGTTACTAATTATATTAAATTCAAAATGAAGGGCATTTCACAGATACTTAATTGTATGCCTTTTATGTACTAGGTATTGTTCCAGGAACTAGTGGTGAACAGATGAAAAATCTCTTCCTCATGATACTTAGTTTAGTGAATATGCTCTAAAAGTTGAGTGGTTTACATTATTCAATCTAGTTGTGAAGAGTAAATAACCCTTGTCTTAGTTTTCAGCTTAGCATGAGGTGAGGTTCTTGGTAAGGGTTGTAGCTAGTCCTCAGACTTGTCTCTTCTTAACAGAACTAAGCTCAGATTCTTTTTTTTTTTTTAATATTTTTTAATGTTTATTTATTTTTGAGAGACAGAGAGAGGGACAGAACACAAGCGGGTGAAGGACAGAGAGAGAGAGGGAGACACAGAATCCGAAGCAGGCTCCAGACTCTGGGCTGTCAGCACAGAGTCCAACGCAGGGCTTGAACCCATGGACAGTGAGACCATGACCTGAGCCGAAGTCGGACACTCAACTGACTGAGCCACCCAGGCGCCCCAGAACTAAGCTCAGATTCTTAACCTGAGTATCACCAAGGGTATGGGATGGAAAGTGAATTATCATAGTCATCCCAAGAGTAGCTTTGTAGTCAGCCTTGAGAGAAAGACAGTCAGTCGGCAGCTTATATCCCAGGTTGGCTTTTCAAAAATTTTAAGATATTCGTATCTGTAAATTTAGGGTGAGTTTTGATTTATTAGCCAATGTGGGGAAAAGAGTAGAAGCATTGCAAATTTTGAAATGCTGTGCTTTTAAAACTAATGTTTTCATTGGAACATTTAGTTGCCCCATAATCTGATTTCATAGATTTCATATATTGACTGCAAAGTAATTATTTAAAACACACACTTATGTTTTTTACTGAGATATTAAATTTCTTTGCTACCAGTATAGTGTTTTTTTCAAGCAAGAATTATTTTGTTCTTTGAAGTATTTTTATTTGTGATATTTAATAGATATAGTTTCTAAGAATTACCTATCCATACCCATTTTTTATTATTAACATTTACTTAATGAGTATCTGCCACCTGCTAAGAATATACAGAGAAGAATAAAACATGGTCTCTAACTTTCAAGAACTTTGGCAGTGAGTTTCATGGTAATTTTTAATGTGCATTAAATGTTATTTAAAAGTTGTTTACATTCTTCTGTATCTTCAAAACAACTTCCTATAACTTTAAGAAAGTTTTTTGTCCTTTGGACATATAGTTTAAGAGTAGATTGTTCTTTCAACTCTTCATTTCTAAAACTTAGTACATAGATGCCTGCTTACAACCAAATTAAGAACAAAGGTTGGTAATACCTGTAGAAAAGATGATGAGAGAAAAAGTTTAGGGTGATTGAAAATATAGATGTCAAACAGAAACTAGTAGATTCTTAAAACAGAAAAGAAGTAAAAATGGAACAATTGATTTTAAAAGACTGCAGTGCTTTTCTTAAGCACTCTTATTTCTATATTACTCTTCTGTGGTTGATAATTGGAAGTATACTAGCCTTTAAAAGATTCATATCATTTTATTTCCCATTTGTACTCTGTGTAATACCAAATGATAATATTTGCATATAATCAGTATTATTGACTGGCATTAATAATAACCAGATCCGTAGCCTGTATAACTTGTTTTAAATCAATAGAAAAGTAATTATACCTATATGCATAGATGTATTTTAAAATATATTGTTAAAAACATATAAGTTAAAAGATTATTAGAACAAAAGGAATGTTCTAATAATAAACTGGTAAGAATATTTAATTGTCTATAATTTTATATCAGAGTAAATGAAGCAGGAGTCTTTATTCTGTACATTGCAGTAATTTGACCGTTTATATTTAAATCTCAAGCCTCAAGCTGAGAAATATATACTGAAAGCATTTAATATTAAGATTTTATTGTTGCTAGCCCTAAGGAGTTCCTTCTTTCTTTAATTATGTTGTGTGCAGTATTTTCAAAGCTATTCCTACTCAGCTGTTTTTCTTTCCTCTTACTTCCTATGATGCATATATTATAGAAGGAGACTTATGAATTCCCTCTTGCTTGGCCACAGTTTAGAGAACTGTCGATAATCTTTCCTATAAGTCTTAAGACGTCAGAAATAAGCTTAAAGCCTAATTAATATTTAGGACTTTCTGTACCAAAAGTGGAATATTTTATATCCCTTTAAAATGATTGTATTTTTTCTCCTAAGGAAGAAACACTCTTCCCTGTGCATAGGCCTTGCAGGTGGGAAAGCAGAGCTCTAAAGGGAAGATCGGGGCTATCAATGATGTTTCTGCCTAAAGAGGACGTGTGTTAATGCTGCAGCACTTTCCATCCATGGTCTCCTCTCCAGTTTGTTTGTTTTCTTTAAAGAATACAAGAGCAATTGTTTTTTTTTTTTATTTTAATTGTTGCAAAATATTCAAAATTTCAAAAAACCACAACACATAATTTTATTATCTGTAACCTAAGAGAGTAGATTCTATAATGTTCTGAGTCCTATGATTCTAGTTTTCTCTGTGTGCCATTATCAACATTTAAAAAGTGTTCTTTGTCCAGACAAAAGGTAGTTAACCAAAGTCTCTATAGGGACATGTATACTGATTTTGACAAGACACCATCTACCATGTAGAAATTCTAAAGAATTTCTAAAACTTGCGGTGCTGTTTTGAAGCACTGGGCATCAACCCAGCCTAATAACTCTATTTCCCTATTAATGTAACTTTTATATAAGTGGAATTCCTGTGTAATCTAGAGGACTTTGCAAGTTGAAACCATTTAGATGCCCTCCTTGTGGACCTAAGAATGATGACATTTCTGCAACTAATGACATACATACCAAGATTTTTAAGCAAGGAGAAGCATAACTCAAAGTTCAATGTGAAGTTTTTCTTCTATATATAGATCAATAAAAAGACAAACAGTATGCTCAGTTTTTAAAAGAAAGTTAAGAAAAGACGTTAGCTCTTCATGAGACTCAGCCTAGCCTTTAAAACATTGGCTTCGGGGCACCTGGGTGGCTCAGTCGATTAAGTGGCTGACTTTGGCTCAGGTCATGTTCTCACGGTTTGGGAATTTGGGCCCCACGTTGAGCTCTGTGCTGACAGCTCAGAGCCTGGAGCCTGCTTTCGATTGTGTGTCTCCCTCTCTCCCTGGCCCTCCCCAGCTTGCACTCTGTCTCTTTCTCTCAAAAATGTTAAAAAAATTTTTTTAAACATTGGCTTAGCCTAAAATGAAATATTTCCAGCAATATTCTGAAATCTTTGCATTGCCACATTCAAGCTCTCTAGGCTTGTCAAAATGAACTGTCCATACGTCATCTAGAAATTTAGTAGAGATCAGCTAGCTTTTTTTTTTTTTTTGATAAAAAAGCATTTAATTAGTAAGATACTGGCCTACATTTGTGTTAATTTCTTACCTAACATTAACGGTAAAAGGAAGAAAGCCAGATTCCTAGGGGGTGGTGGATAGGGAAAAAGAGTCTGACAAAAGGGTACAAACTTTTACTTGTAAGATGAAGAAGTTCTAAGGATCTGATGTATAATGTGGTAACCATAGTTGATAATACTGTAGCGTTTAACTGAAATTTGCTGAGTAGAACCGAAGTGTTCTCACCAAAAAGAAAGAAAAAGGACAAACATGTGAGGTGACGGATGTGTTGATGAACTCAATTACGGGACTCTTTTCACAATGTATACTTAAGTCATGTTTTACACTTGATACATATTACAGTTTTGTCACTTATACCTCAGTAAATCTGAGGAGAAAAGAATCAACTGAATTTTGAAATATTCTTTTAACAGGTTATATCAATCAGTGAAAATTCTATATTCCTTTGGCATCTTTGTGACATATTCAATTCAGTTCTATGTTCCGGCAGAGATCATCATCCCTGTGATCACATCCAAATTTCATGCTAAATGGAAACAAATTTGTGAATTTGCAGTAAGGTCCCTCTTGGTTAGTATTACATGTAAGTATTACTACATATTTATATCATAATTTTTCTTGTTGAATTGCTTATAATTAAGCTACTTAAGTTATATTTTTTAATATGTTAAAAACAATTCATTCACCTCGCTGAGATACTTTTTGGGTTAAAATTCTGTTGTTCTACCACTATATAAGAAAAACACAAACCAGATCCTATCATACTTAAAAGAACTACTCAGATTATTATTTTGAAAACTACATCAATGGTGATTGAAATATATCTAAATCAGATGCATAAGGGACTCATTATATTGTTCATACACATTTTACATTGGTTTTCATTTTCCTCAGGTTTTTTATTTCCACTAACTTTTGTGTATTTAACAGTTTGATTCTCTAAGACTACCTATAGAAATGGGTTTTATTTTCTTTTGGTCTTTAATTATTTCAGTGGCTAATTTATATTGTTTGAAGGAATATATAATCTTGTATTAAGGTTTCACAATATAAAATGCCTCCACCAGAAAGCATTAAAAATGGAGACCTGTGGAGAAGAAACTTGATTGTGGTACAGTGATATACTAGAAATAGCATGAGTTTTGGGGTCATACTGACCTGATGGTTGAAACCTACCACTCACCTGCTCGTGTCTTTGTTACATAGCATCTTTAAACCCGTCTTTCCTCAACTTTGAAATGAAGATAAAATTTCCTTAATGGCATTTTTATAGAGTTCAAGAATATTAATAAAGTAGCCAGCATTTATTATTGTCACCATTATTATTGTAACCACAAATATAAGATGACCATAACACTGAACTAACTAATGGGATTGCGTAGACCTAGAATGACCCATTAGAAATGGGTCAGCTTTCTGTGGAAGAAAACCATCTTGGCCCATTCAAGGTGAGAGAAACGAGAGAGCTAGAAATTCGAGGCAACTCTATAAATTGCAGTGAGCAATTTGGGGTGGATCTTATGCCTAGATGTAAAGAAGAAGCAAAGCTGGGAAGAAGAGATGAAACCTGTTCTCCAAAGTAATCATTTAAGTGAATTGTATCAACAACAATCATCAAAAATCACGCTGAGGAATGAATTCAGTAAGCCCTTACTCCAATGACTAATAAAACATTCAGTAGGAAAAAGTTATTTTAAGACATTTGAAATATTTCTTACACATTGTTTTTATTGATATTTTGACTACTACATAAAAAGACTGATTTCAGTAAAAGTCCTTGTAATATAGATGTAAGACTATAAGTTCTGAGAGTATATCTCCTTTTAAAATTACTGAAGTTCGGGGCGCCTGGGTGGCTCAGTTGGTTAAGCGGCCGACTTCGGCTCAGGTCATGATCTCGCGGTCCATGAGTTCGAGCCCCGCGTCGGGGCCTATGCTGACAGCTCAGGGCCGGAGCCTGTTTTGGATTCTGTGTCTCCCTCTGACCCTCCCCCGTTCATGCTCTGTCTCTCTCTGTCTCAAAAATAAATAAACGTTAAAAAAAAAAATTACTGAAGTTCACTTGAAGGAGCTTGAGGAAAACATTAACGGGATTTAACACTTCGGATATTTTGAGAACTCCATCCGTTTCTGCACATTGGCTGCCATTGTTATGTGGAAGCTGCCCGTCTGCTGAAGCACAGAGCACACTGCATATCCGCTACCATGACTTTATTCCCAGAAGCCACGGGCTTTTTCTCAAGAGCTGAGTTCATGGCACAGAGAGTTGCCAGTTTTCTTTCCTGCTTCTGTCTTTTAGTTAAAAATAGTGAAAGCTATTGAACGGTATATGAGGGTTATATTTGTCTTTGGACAAAGAGAACACAGACCAGGCAGTGTTCCTTCTACTTCATTGGGACACATCATTGGACGCTGAACTTCATTTAAGTCTTAGACACATCCTGGTAAAGGCCAGTTGATATTCGTGGCAGGACTGTTTTATCATCTGTTTTCTAGAGCACTTGACAAGCTTTTGGGGCAGGCTCCTCGCTGATGAATGTGTACACAGCTGTTGGGACCTCATCGTGTCCACAGAGCAGGCTGTTCACCACTAGCAGTGAGAGTGGAGGCTCAGCTGGAGGTGCTTTGAAAATTGAATAACCTATCAGTGTTCCATAATCCTTTCCAAGTACCGAATCTGGGTTTGTAGGATTGGCCTTCAAAGTAGTGGGCTTATCAGCTTGGGTTGCATTGGTTTGTCCAAGGCTCTATTTAGCATTTGAAGCATCATTTCAAAGTATCTTCTTATGGAACTCAAAAGCTTGGAAAGATGGGTCAGACTCATCCTAGCTGTTTCCTGTAGGCACCTTACTTGCTATAGAGGCATCTCACAGGTGAAGGAGAAGAGTGAGTAGAAGCTGGCCAGTGGCCACCATCGACTACAACAGATACTTTTTACTTTAAGAGCACATCTATAGAAAGAACCTGTTAAGTTTTGAATTGTAATGAACATGGAGACCAATGTTTTGATTCCATGTTTGACTTGAATCTGTAAAATATGCTAAATACTATTTATTTTTGTTATCCAATTCATTGATCTTTCTACTATTTTTATTTTGGAAAGTTTTTGGCTTTGGGAGCATGCTTTCTGGTTTTAGAAGATTATGACTACAAAGCACCAAAAAATAGAAATCTTACTAATTTGTAGAATACTAGAGAAGATACACTAAAATCTTTCATTTAAGTTAGGTGCCACTTCAGGTGAGGAAAGATACGATTTCATAACCTCATATTCTATCTTAGAGTCAGGAGGTATCTGGGGAGTACCATTAATTATTTGTGTGATTAAAATTTATGTGCTGGAGTATTTCTTACAGTTTTGTTGTTAAATATCAAGTATTTTGTTTTTTTCTCTGGTACATCTTTTTTCACCCTACAGTTGTCAAGAATGGACTTAAAATAGGATTTTTTTTTTTTTTATGAGAGGAAACTTTGTGCCTTAAAGATACTTTCTTTTTCTCTATACTGTAGTTTTGGCAAATAGTGAATAAGCTTAATTGGTTTTTAATAGATCTACTCATAATACCTGTCTATAAAGGACATAGGGCAGCCTATTTACAGTAATCCTATAGTAAATATTTGTAATGAATAAATTGCCCATATTCTAGACTATCCTTTGTTTCTGTGATTTTGAGTGTTTATATATTGATTTTGCCTAAAGTGTACATATTTATCTTCCTTGTCTACTAATAGCATTATAAAATAAAACTTCAAGCCATTTTTTACTAGCGTGTATCCACTGATTATATAACATTTATTTTAAGTTTATTTATTTTGAGAGAGAGAGAGAGAGAGAGAGGGAGGGAACAAACCAGCGGAGAGGGGCAGAGAGAAGGAGAGACAGAATCCCAAGCAGGCTCTATGCCATCAGCACAGAGCCCGATGTGGGGCTTAAACTCACCAACTGTGAGATCATGACCTGAGCCGAGATCAAGAGTTGGACGCTTAACCGACTGTGCCACCCAGGCGCCCCAATTATATAACATTTAAAGGATGACTTCAGCTAATTGATAAATTTCATGATCAAAAGTGTTTGATAAATGTCTGAATAGATTTTAAAAACCTATAGTGTTCATCCACATGCTTTTTCAGCCATGTTTCACTTGATTTTTCCTAGTAACAGCTGGATTATTGAAAAACATTAATGAGGAAAGATGAATTCCAAAAAGAAAGCCTCTTCAGATGGCTCTGTTCTGGTCATGCTTATCCAGCCAGTCTGTTACACTGCCGTCTGCTGTAAATAGGTAGAAATGTGTCTCCATGAAACGGATGTAGTCACTGAAATTTGCGAGGTCCTAATTGTGTTTGGGAGTTATGCTTATAGTGCCCTTGAGAAAAATGTTAAGAGAATGTAGCAAGCGTCCGTTCCACAGGGAATCTACTCTATGAAGCATTTCCAGTTTAGAGTTTCAACTTCTTCCAAGTCATTTATCTTATTTAAGAAACTTTGCTACACTTCAGTCCTCTAGGTGTGAGGCTAGGTTGATAATTTCAAAATAATTTTTGGTTTTAGCTTTCAAAAGAATTTAAATAGGAAATAACAGATATTTCCGAGAAACCTAGTAGTTCCAAACTAATCCCATGTCCTCCTGGAAAACATTGAGAGCCACAAAAAGAATAGGGGAAGGAAAAAAAACACCCATAACCTAAAAATTAAGAAGTGGAGAAACTAGTAGGCTGCACCCTGAAGACTTCATTGCAAAGAGCCCAAGTTAAATTATATACCCACCACAGAAAGGTCGGCAGGAGACAGAGAGACTAGAAATGAGGAAAGCAAAAGTACATAAACTTAAAAAGAGAGAAAAAAAAAATGGTAGCTTTAGGAGACAAGTTAGGGAGAGCCGCCACAGACCTCGATGGGGTCCTCAAAGCTGGGACTCTGGGGGTGGAGTCCTCCGTGGTGGCAGGGCTGACGTGGCTGTCACAGGGTATGTGTGAGCAGACTCCGTTGTCTAGCTGCTCCAGACCCTCAGCAAGCCGTTCAGTGAACCATTTTAGGACATTTTGAAGCAGGAGTAGGGGTCTTAGTTTTTACAGACCTTCTGTTGATACCTTTGTTATGATGAGGGTAAGTAAGGTCAAGAAAGTGCAAGATCAGAACTTTCAGAAATTTGCCAATAGTTTGGAAGAAAATCCTGTCGACAGTAGTAGTAGTACATTATTTTGTTTTCGTTTTTCATTTTGAAATAATTTAGAAAAGTTATAAAAGAAAGTAGAGTAGAAAAGTTATGAAAGTTGTTTACGTAAGAAAATCTGTTGAAAAGTCACAGTTCAAGAAATGTCACTCACTGTTTTGGTTTCCTTGTGTGTTTGACAGAGTCTTCAACAGGCAGCAATTTAGTTAGTGCCTACTTGCATTAATTTTGAAGTATTGAAAATACAGTAAAACCTTGGTTTGCGAGCGTAACGCATTCTGGAAACATGCTTGTCATCCAAAGCACTTGTATATCAAAGTGAATTTCAGGAACCATTGGCTCGGTTGGGATCATGTGACATTCCGTGTCATGTACTACTCGTATTGCAAGACCTCGCCCGTTTATCAAGTTAAAATTTACTAGAAATGTTTGCTTGTCTTGCAGAACAAGTTACTTGCAATCCAAGGTTTTGTGTATCTACATTTAGTGCTCATTTAAGCAGTATATATTTAAATAAAGAAAATACGTATTTTCATTTTCTAGGTGCTGGAGCAATTCTGATTCCTCGTTTAGACATTGTGATTTCCTTCGTTGGAGCTGTGAGCAGCAGCACATTGGCTCTGATCCTGCCACCTTTGGTTGAAATTCTTACATTTTCTAAGGAACACTACAATATATGGATGATCCTGAAAAATATTTCTATAGCATTCACTGGTGTTGTTGGTTTCTTCTTAGGTACATATGTAACAGTTGAAGAAATTATTTATCCTACTCCCAAAGTTAGAGCTGGCACTCCACAAAGTCCTCCTCTAAATTTGAATTCAACATGCTTTATGTCTGGGTTGAAATAGTGGAAGCAGAATTATGAGTCTTCTCCTTTTGTCTCAGTTCTGAAAATTATTAAAATAAGAACTGGTAGAGTCCATTGCCATATGTCTAAAATTAGAGCCAAACTCTCTTTTCTTTTGGCACAATAATGACATTTCAGTGGTAAACTGTAATTCTTTACCAGTAGTGGTAAACTATGACAGATTCTTTGTTTTGAGTATTAGTAATAATTTCAAAAAATGTTAGTTTTGAAAATACTATAAATTAAAATGTAGAAGAATGAAAGAATAAAAAGACTTCCATTATTCTTCATTCAATCAGAAATACTCTAACCAAGATTCTCTTTTATGCCCATGCTCCTCTTTCCCCACCCAGCTGAGGAGAGAACAAAGTTCCAACAATAAGAGAATCAGAGAAGGACACAGTTCACAAAAATCTTCAGACCATCTCGGTGAATGTCAAAGTGTACCTTGTGCATAATGTAAAAATATCTCAATTGTGTTTTTATTAGAAAGCCAAATACTTACGAATCACCCTTGCAAGGATAGAAAACTCTAAGCTTCAGAAATCCCTAAACCAGAATTGTTCTACACCACTCTATGATGGTAGTTGACCTGCACAATGAAAATTATGAGGTGCTGTGGAGATCCTGATTTAGTGTCTCAGACACATTTGGGAGACTTTAAGGGTTATCCAACACAATTCCCTTGATGTCCAGAAAGGGTAAGTAACTTGGTCAAGGCCACTTAGCTTTGAGATCAAGCAAGAGAATCTGATCTTTTTACCCCAGTCCAAGATTTTTTACTTTTCACATCACATCCAAGAAAAATGAAGTATGTTCAGTTTAGCCTTTAGTGTTGCATCTACATAATTATATTTTAAAGCTCAGAAAGCCGGTGATCTTTTAGTAATATATGTGACCTGAGCATAAAATCAGAGAACTCTAAAAAGGATGCCTTACCGGTACATAAACCTAAACAAGAGAAAGAAAGTGTTTGTTTGTTTGTTTGTTTGTTTGTTTTAGAGAATAGAAAGCACTTTCTGGTTTAACTGCTGGTGAGTTGGAGGTGCCCAGCCATTCTGTCTATGGCTGGAACTCTCGTTATTTCTTCTCTTTCTAGGGATTGTAGGCACCGTTTTTCTTAATGGCAGAAAATAGGTATCTGACAAAATAAAGGATTTGTGTATTATTTCCAGCCTGTGGCTTTCCTGATAAAGGCCTTTTATCAGTCTGAATGGGCAGAATTAACAAAAAACATAAATTTATACTGAGGAAAAATCAAGGCAATAATAGACTGTCTACTAAATATTGAGATACTCCAGGTTTCTTGCAGAGAAATACCTTGTATTCATATTTGTCAAGCCCAGTTATTAATGAAAACAAGCTCAGTTGACATGGATGAAAACTTTTAAGTTTAAAACATTAGGAATCTTGATTTTTTTTTAAAAAAATTCATACATTAAAACATTTTTAATCAGGCTGGTAATTTGTAATACTACAAGATATCGTCAAGATCACTGTAGTGTATGTATTCTGTATTTTTATATGTAAATGTGAACTTAGCTCAAGTATTTTTTTGCTTTACATCATTAATGAGTCATCAAGTACAACTCTAACAAAGTCTCAGAAGCTTTATTTTTGTACAAATTCATAAGAATCAAACTTTTTTTAAACATTTACATTAGATATCACCGATAATTTTTTGTGACACTTTTGTATCAAATCTATTATGTTGAGCTTTCAGTCACACTGAGAGAATGTGGAAGAAGTTACAGGAAAAGTAATCGTCATTGAAACTGTTACAGAGTTGTGTTTCTAAGAATAAATTAGGTTTTTGTTTTAAAGAAATGTATAACTTGGTATAAAATGACTTGAAAACCATTATTTAATAGAAAGCACTATTACTTTTTGCCAGGTATCTTCAGATATTTCTAGTCTATGCATGAAATTTTATTTTTATACTTTGACCTGTTTATTTTCCTTATTCATCAAATTCAGTGAATTTCGAATAGTTGATTATAGCAATAAATGAATTTTAGCATGAACAGAATGTTGAGTGCATTATCAGCCAGGCTTCCTTATTGTAGCGAGTGCTGAATCGACATCCAGTACTTAGTTCACTAAGTGATCAACACTTTAAATATGAGAGGAAAGTTGAGATGGTGGAAGAGGGGCTAAAAAGGGAGAGACTAGTCCCGATTCTTAACAAGAAACTATTTAGATGTAAAGGATATATGCACTCTTCTTTAAGGATTTTTGATGAAGCATATTTTTTGCGAAAAAATCAGTGTCATATTTTTCCTCTGAAAATTTAGTTTTAACAAGTTACAACGTTTCAAAAGATTTTTGGAGAAGATATTTTGATTAGAACAGCTGTTGCTTTTATTTGGGGGCCTGGAAAAATGAGAGTGGTTGCACCTGTCAAATTGTGTACTTGATGTCTAGGTCCGTTACATGATGGCTAGGGCGACTTCAGCATTTCACCCGCCACTGCAGTAAAAAACCCTCCTCTCTGAAAGTGAGTCAGGTGCCTGAGAGGCCTTTCCACCACTGAGGTAGGGGAGAGAAAGGAGAGCTTTACTCACCTCTGCTGACCTCTGCTCTAAGCCAGTCATCATCAGCACCCTGCATTCGAAAGGGTTTTCCCAGCTCCAGAGTCCACTTGTCAGAACGCTGGCTTTCAGACCTTTCGTATCGGAGGCGCTTCTTTTCCCCACATGGTCAGATTTCTGCACAATTAAATAAGAAGTAGGGTTTGTTTTCCCTAGGTAAAGACCAATTGGTATTATGTTATCAAATAAAAGAGTGCGATGTATCAGCAAATGCCACATCATGTTTTAATTCTGTCCTTGCTGGATTCTTCTTTATTAAAACCATTTCTGCCTCCCACCTAAGCAGTGCACTTAAATTAACATTTTTATAGGCATTTTATGCAATGTGCATGTTGTAAATTTCCTAACAGGGCCTAATTTCATTCAGTATTTTCAGAATAGTTACAGGAAAGCTGTCTAACTGCAAAGCGCTATAAAAATATTAACTGGACCATTAATTAAAGTTCCACATTAGTGCCATTTCTAGCTGTGGCGAAGTGCAGGTCTGCCTCTAGCTTACCTGGGGCACTTGGTCACTGTAGATGTCAGCCCAGCATCTGAAGTACATTTGTGTATGATAGTATACAGCCACATTAGGTTTTCACCTCAGTTCTTTCTTTCTTTAAAAAGGACAGTGTACAGAATAAAGATAATGGAAATAATAAATAATTTTAAAATCATACCCGTGGCTCAATGAATATTTTCTGTTGAGAAATAAAAAAAAAAATCAGTGAAAATACCGTTGATCTTGTAAAATGAGTTTTGTTTTTTTTTAAGGAGTATTTTGTTCATTTTGGATTACCTAGCCTCCTCCTTCATAAGAAAATTTGAGAACTTTGATCTAAAAGGTGGAATAAGACACTTCCTAACATGACACGGCCACCTGTAATAAGTGATGCTTTCTTATGGACTATCTTGTTTATGCCACTAGGGCTCACTCGGCTAAATGCCTTAATGAAAGTGGCTGATTTCCACCTAGAAGATAGGAAAACATGCTTAAGAAATGACTAGAAATGCTATTTATTGCCCTTTGATAAATGACAACTCTCATTCTTAAAATTTCATATTAAAATTAGCTAGTCCTTGTGTACACACACACACCAGTAATCTATGTGAATTAGATACTAATGTGAATATACCATTTAAATTGGGTCCAGAAAGATAATGCATTCATTGAAAGATCACTCCAGAAATTATTCCATTAGAGTTTTCTTGATAACAGATAGGAAATTACATGCTTATATCGTGAATAAATTAAGCTGTGGATTTTTGTGTTTCAAAAATGATTTTGTTAGTTTGAAAACTTAAGTTATCGTTGCACTTGAGTTCTTTTTCTTTTAACTTATTTTTCTTTATTATATGAAGAAAACTGTCTTAAAGTACTGTAACTCTTCTGAATTTTCAATAAAATACAATTATTTTGCTTGCAAATGCCTTTTTAAATGAATTTGGCTTTTATAAGGTTAAGTGATATTGACAAGTGTCATAAGCTCAAAATGGCACTCATATTCTCATAATAACATTTTAATCGGTCTTTGTGGTTAAATCTTTGTCATGTGTGATCTTCAGCGTTGGAAGTTGATATTATGTGCCTCCAAGATTTGAGAGCAGAAGTTGATGAAAAATGAACATACTCAAACCATGACCTGAGCTTCCTACAGAGTGAACACAGAATGAACAGTCTGGCGATGCTGCCTCCGTGGTTTAATGTCCCATTCTCTTAGGTCAAGAATATGTATCACTCACACTTTTAATACGCTTTGCTTGCATTATGCCAACTCACCATATCAAAGATCATGAAGATATTTATACCTTTAATAAGAATCCTGCTCTTGTGAACCTAATGTAAGAGCAGGCCATAGTTCATCAGAAGAGAGACAGCAGCAGCATTACACTTTAGTCATGAGAACTTGGAAACAACCTGAATGTTAACAATAAGGAAATCATAAATTGTGATATATTCACCTAGAATACAATGCAGATTGTATTAATTACACTATTGTCATACCAAAGATGAATAATTTTGGAAAGAATACATATGTAAAATTAATTTTTAATTGCAGCTCTGTAAAAATAATGCTTTTGAACTGAGACGAGATACACAGAAATTGGAACCATAGTGTTAGAAAAAAAGATGGGTTACTATTTTAAAATGAATAGTAAAGGAAGGACTGTGAGAGAAATAAAGAGGAATAAAGTTGTAAAACCTTAGGAGGAGTACATGCTCTTAGCCAGCAACAGAAGGAACAGGAGGACAAAGACAATAAACGTACAGTAGGGATAGAACAAGGTACAGAGAGAGATAAATGCAACGAAAAGCCCCATGGGCTACTTGCTGAAGGAAAACATCGAATATGACCACTTCGTAAAATTAATTTTAGTTTTTTTTTAATGCAAAAGATTTAGAATGGTGGTTCTAACATATGCAACATGGCCTCAAAACTTTGCACATAAATTGGTGGGGTTCACATGTCAAAGGACTGGTTTGATTTGAAGTTTCCTTTTAAGTGTAGATTTGTTTGAAGGCTTAAAATGGTGGGAGGGAATCAGGTCTTCTGGTCTTCAGAGTTTTCTGGTGCCATGAAGCACAGGACTCATTGGTACCAGGTGACAGAATGCTCCTCAAACGAAAGCTGATACATTAGTCTCGCCAAGGAATTAGGGAGTAATTTCATCTCCCTCCCTCCTGGATCTTGATCTGGGCTAAAGGATGAGAACTGGACCCAGAACTCACCCTGCCCCCTACACACACCCTGCCTAACTTGCACTAAGCCGAGAGGAAAGGGGGGTCGAGTGTGGATCAGGCTGAGCAGGTCTAGAGCTGAACAAGAACGCAGACAAAAAACTAAACTAGAAGGAGTGCCTTCAGATCACAGAGCCACAGGGTCTCCTGTATCTTTATAGCTCCAGCTTTTCACAGTGCTCTAAAGGGCGAAAGAATAGGTACTAGGAAATTGGATATCGCCACTCTCCTACCTTAAATCTTCTCTCCTTCCCCAGTCTCAGCTATACAAAGACCACACTCCCTAACGTGGCTCACCGGCAGGTCTCACTCCCTGCCTCCCCTATAAGTTACAGTGACGCCCACATGCTGGTTGCCCCACAGTGCATATTCTGTTTCCACCTGCACAAGTCCATCACATCACGCTATGATTTCCTTCTACTCCCACCCCTGTGTTTTTCTGGGCAGCCCTTAGCTATTGGTAAGGCTCAGTTGACACATCCCTTCTATCAGCGAGCCTTCCTCTCCATCCTCTCCTCTCCCCTGTTCAGAGTGAGTTGTGTCTTCTTTCACACTAGCAAATGACCTTGGGTTTATTATCACACTTTCCACATGGTTTGACAATCCAGTTTCTGTGTCTCTCCACTAAACTGGGAGTTCTACAAGGATGCTACATATGTTCATTGTTTGGCTTCTTCTCTGTCCACCCATAGAGAGGATAAGCTCCACGAAGGAGGTGATTTTGTCAGTTGTCTTCACTACTGAAAATCCAGTGCCTAGAGGAGGGCTGGGCACATCGTAGATGCCTAAAAAATATTTGTTGAATGAATGTATGAATTGAAAAAATAACAAAAAGCCCATATTTGATCTCTGGCACATAATAACATCTCCAAGCACAGGGGCAAAGTCACACTTGTTATACTGTCCCCTGTACCCCATGCCTGTTTGTTTAATGACTGTAGCCAACCCTCTTCTGTATGCTAACCCAGCAGGCTGCAATATTATAAGCAAAGACCCCCAATTCTGAGTGTCTCATAGAAAATCCTATGAATCTGTCAAACCTTAACATATTCAGGACCTCCTGGTAGACCACGTGAAGTCTAATAAGAAAGAAAAAGCTGAAAACTCTTCCTCATAAGCTTTGATGTCTTCATGTTATACATAAACATATTGAGTTTTGTAGGAAAAAAATCAGAGGTTACACTTTCTACCCATTGTTTAAAAAATTACACATGACCTACAATGCAAGTAGTCCATTTCTGTCTAAAAAAGTATAAAAAGAAGTATCTGTCTAACGTATGACATCTAGTCTTGATATCTGAGAGTACTTTCCTGAACTTTTGATGCCTAAAATTTCCGTGCTTGTAGAAGAGTCATGCATTCAGTAGTTTTTGGGGATCCTCTCACAAAGGAGAGTATTCTTTGGCTATTCTGAGAAGCTACCTATTGTCAAGTGCGTCACAGCATATGCCATAAATAGACCCCAGTAAAAATCAAGAATGGGTACATGCATCCCAATGTTTGTGGCAGCATTATCAACAGTAGCCAAACTATGGAGAGAGTCCAAATGTCCATTGACTGATGAATGGATAGAGAAGATGTAGCATGCATATATATATATATATGCATATATATGACTCAGCCATCAAAATAATGAAATCTTGCCATTTGTAACAATGTGGATGGAGCTAGAGTGTATTACGCTAAGTGAAATAAGTCAGTTAGCAAAGGACAAATACCATGTGATTTCACTCATGTGGAATTTAAGAAACAAAACAGATGAGCATATGGGAGGAGGGGAAAAAGAGAGGCGGCGGGGGGAAACAAACCATAAGAGACTCTTAAAGATTGAGAACAAACTCAGGGTTGATGGAGAGATGTGGGTAGGGGATGGGCTAGATGGGCGATGGGCATTAAGGAGAGTGCTTGTTCTGATGAGCACTGGGTGTTGTATGTAAGAGATGAATTCCTGAATTCTACTCCTGAAACCAATATTGCACTGTATGTTAACTAACTAGAATTTAAATAAAAATTTGAAAATAAAAGAAAAAAATGAGTGGGAATCTATAAGTGTTGGGGAAAGGGACTGTTAAGATGATCGTTTTGTAGAAATAGCTAGAAATGAAAAGTGAAAATAAGAAGCAATGGCTATCTGGAAATTGGAATTAACTGAAGATCCATTGTTCCATACAGTGTCTTTCATGAGACCTCACCCATGTCTATTATTTGCACAGAAAGCAGAGTGTGCTCTAGGACTGCCATCAGAATTTTCAGTACGAAATAGATGGATTTTGCCACTAGCAAAAGACAAGAGGCCTCAAGATTACCCTCATATAATTCAGGTCGCCTTCCTTAGGATATGCTTGTATGAGTGTGGAGCCTACTTAAGATGCTCTCTCTCCCTCTGCCCCTCTCCTCCACTTGCACACTCTCTAAACAAACAGAGAAATAAATAAGTAAATAAATAAATAAGTAAATAACAAAAGTGTCGGAAATCACATAATATCAGTGGTGTATGATGTGGAAGGTCCTCATCAAACGGGTATTCCGGGAGCGATGTCACCGTTCAGCTAATGCTGTGTAGTACATATATGAAGGACGTGCTCAGTGACTTTTGGTTATTACAATACAGAAAAGCCACACAAGAGAAGGGATTTTTAAGTTATTTGGGAGCCATTATATAGACTGGACATGTGTTGTGCTCAATTCTGACAGAGGCCCAGATTCTTACAACATTAGAAGAGTGGCCTCTAAATGCAAATCCATACCCTTGCTTGGTTTTCAGAAGTTAATTAGCCATCTACCATAGAGCCTCCTGATTGCAATTTTATGTTTAAGGAAATAGTGACAATTATAGTATGATCAGCTTGTAGTTATTGCCTGTGCATATTTTTAGCCCATTCTGCCAAGGAATAGACTAGAGTGATTGGAAGAAGACACTGCTTTTCCCTACTGACAAATGCTGGCTGGCAGAGGGACATGTGCTCCCAGGAGCTGTGCACTATGGGATGGGGAAATTCTTTCATGACATCGTTAATGCCAACGATGACCATTTCTATCATTTCAAATATGTGGGCTCTTTCAGCGATATCCTCCATTATCCTGACAAGCCTGAATTTATCACTGCAGGGATGAATTGTTGCCAGTTTTCAATGATGAAGATACAGTGTCAGAATTAAAACAAAACAAGCTGCGGTACAAATGTCTCGGTCGCTTTCTCACTAGAAAAAAGAAAGTGAAGAAATCTTAGGTATGTTGAAAAGCCACATCAGGATGCTGCAAGAAGACATAAAGAATTGTTTAACAGAATGCAATGCAAAGAGTGGATTAGGAATTTATTTGTCACTCCCCATAACTGGACCCAAACTGCCAGGTTTTGATGCCCCTGTGGACGTAAGAGTTTTCAAGGGACCACTTATTAAATCTCTCTATTAGTTATGGGTGCATATTTGACGTGAATATCCAGAATTATCAGATGGGGCCATCACACACTTGCTGAAATTCCCCATCATCTATAATTTTAATTTGAATCCTCCAATTTAGTAGCAATGGAGAGACAGTGAAGAAACATACCGCATATAGAAGTTAATGTTTGAATTAATTGAGCCAAAGCTTAGTGAAAGGTTAGCAATGAGATCATCCCTCTTCCACTGACATGAAGCAATTATTTTTACCATTAATATTATGTTCCGCTTTTATAATTTAAGTACTTCTGTGTCTTTCTATTCACTTAGAATTAATGGCCCAAGAGTACACTGAGGAAACCATTAAGTAGTTTGGGGATAACAAAAATTTGAGAAACTCTGGTGAGAAATTGTTGGTGGAATGAGTGGCCGAGGGAATTGTCTAAGGTACATAAAGCCTGACAGTGACAAAAGAGAATCCTCAAGGGTTTTTTTTCTTGCCAAGGCCATGGAAAATTGGAAATAAATATTGAGAACTGGTACAAGGGAGGGAGTGTTACAAATCCTAGGATTTGAATTTGATGAAGACCAATATGGAGATGATTGGATCTTTTTTCTTTTAAGTTTACTTATGTATTTTGAGAGAGCGAAAGAGAGAGTGCGCATGCAAGCAGGGGTAGGGCAGAGCCCAAGGAGGCTTTATGCCCAGCACAAAGCCCAACAGGGGCTCGATCTCACCACCATGAAATTCTGACCTGGGCTGAAATCAAGAGTCGGACGTTTAACCGACGGAGCCCCCCAGATGCCCCTGAGGATTGAATCTTTTAAGACTCTTAAAATACAATAGTTCCCCCACTCCTTATCCATGGAAGATACATTGCAAGACCCCAATGGATGCCTGAAACTGTGAAAAGTAATGAACCCTATATATACTGGTTTTTTTCTATATGTGCACATACATGATAAAGTTTAACTTATAAAATAGACACAGTAAAAGATTAACAATAACTAATGGTAAAATAGAACAATTACAACAAAATACTGTAATAAAAGTTATGTGAATGTAAGTTCTCTCTCTCTTTCAAAAGATTTTATTGTACTGTACTCACCCTTCTTGTGATGATGCCTTTGTGTTGAGATGAGGTGAGTGACGTGGGCATGGCGATGTAGTGCTAGGCTACTCTGACCTTCTGACCATATGTCAGGAGGGTCACCTGCTTCCAGATCATGCTAGATTGTGGATAACTGAAACACTGGAAAGTGAACTCGTGAACAAGAGGGGACAAGTATATAACGTATGGAAATGATTATATTAGCATAAGATAAATTGCATCATTGGTAACCATTCTCAATAAAAACGAAGACACTAGCAGGATGACAACAGGTCAGAAACCCTTTAAATCTGCCAAATGATACACAGATTTTCCTCTTGGCAGGAAGATTTGCCTGCCAAAATTTCAACCCAAACTGGGCCCCTGATATTGCATTTTTGGACAGTATTCTGGACATCTTCTCTCACGATTACCCTAATAGAGCTCACTGAACTTTGAGGGAAAAAAAAAATAAAAGGACAACTATTTTTGGTATCCCCATATTTTTGTGAGCCTGAGGTCTAGAAATATAATGACAGCAAGAAAGAAGAGAGAGGTGATCTAGATACTAAATCTGATAATCAGTCCGTTTCAAAATTGAGTCCATGAAACTACATCTTGATGAGTACAGCTAGTAGGAAAATATTGCTCTGATGGTGCATTAGTCAGTACAAGTAATACAGCTGCTATAACAAACCACCCCTAAGTCTTAGTGACTTCACATAATAAAAGTTTATTTCTTGCCCAAGTCACGAAGTGTTGTACATTGGGCCCCCCTCCTCCAGGTGGAGATACTGGGATCCTGGCTGATTACATCTTGTGTCACTACCATACTAAACACATAACCTCCATGGTAACCCTGGAAGGGAAAGAAAAAAGCATGGGCTACTGTGTATGGAGTTTTGTGGCCAGGCCTACAAGAGGCGTAATATCACTGCCACCCACATCCCATCGCCCAGAACCTAATCAATTGGCCCTATGTTACTCATTACAACAAAGGCTTGGAAATACAGTAAAACCTTGATTGGAGAGCATAATTCGTTCCAGAAACATGCTTGTAATCCAAAGTACTTGTGTATCAAAGTGAATTTCCCCATCAAAAAAAAAAAATGGAAACTCAGATGATTCGTTCCACAACCCCAAAATATTCATGTAAAAATGATTACAATACTGTAATATAATACAAAATAATAAAGAAAATACAAAATATAAAGAAAAATAAGCTAATTGACCTGCACTTACCTTTGCAAACCTTCATGGCTGGTGTGAGGGAGACCAGAGAGAGGAGGGTAATTGTGTAGGACGATTTTCACCATCACTAATGGAATTGCTGTTATCTATTGGCTCATTGGAATCTCTTTCTGCATGGGGGCCATTGTACATACTCACATAGATGTTGACTACAGCACAGTATTAATAAACTCTTGTCATATACTGTATTTAATGTAACTGGCAATAAAGCAGCAGAGGAAAAGGTCTATATCAGCAGGCAGTCTGACCTACAATAAAGCAAAGCATTCCCAAGCTTACTCTTGTACAAAAAAGCAAAGGACTGTCCATAGGTGCTTTGAAGGGACAAAAAATACACTAGTGCCAGTTGTGGGCACCTTCCAGCATTCTGAAAAATTACTGATTTCTGCCAAACACCACAACCTAAGCATGAGAGACGATCACCCACAATCCCGCAGTGAGAGAGAGAGAAGAATCACTGGCTCAGTTGTGATCATGTGATGTTCAGCATCACGTACTAGTCATATTGCAAGCTATCGCTCATTTATCAAGTTAAAATTTATTAGAAATGTTTGCTCTCTTGCGGAACACTTGCAGAACAAGTTACTTTTAATCCAAGGTTTTACTGTAGAGGCATTCTGTATGCCCAGAAAGACGAAATGAGAATGGTAAGCATCTAGCAAGTCTCAGCTGGAGATGAGTAAAAGAAAGTAGTATTTTACACTAACAAACAAACCAAAACAATTATGCTATAAGATCCAGAAAGCATGCGAATTTTTAAAATACAGCACAATGCATTCAAGCAATTCTGAGTTTAAGGATTTCAAATTGGGTTAAACTGCGGACACCTGAGAAAGCACAGTCACACTCTGCTGTTCTAACAGGTACCTTGGTAAAGAAGATGGAGAAGTTGGTAGCCATGTTTTTGGACTGAGCTATCCACACATTGTCACTTTCAGCTCGGTGATCGACATCAGAGAGAATCAGATATGCACTCTGCACATTTAGGACAAAATTTCTTCTCACACATTCCTCCCCATTCCCTTAATGGAGATAATTGACTCATACGAGACATGGAAACAGCTGGGCTGCTGATCTCATTAGCACTGCGATCAGGACTGAGGGGCCTCAACATGGGAACCTAAAAGGAGGCAATGATGGAAGATTAACTGCTGTTATAAAAAAGGTGAAAGGAATTCAGTCTGTTCAGCTTTTCCCATTCACACAAAGAGAGAAGAAACATCAGCAATGGGGAGAATATGGAATTATATTTCACTTCTGAAATTTACCATGTACCTTTTCTCTTGAAACCTTAGGGGTCAGAACCAAGCGAGCATCATCCATGGAATGCAGCCACTGCACTAATTTTAAAAGTCCCTTCTGAACACAGCAATGTAGTAAGAAACATTTGGTGAATGGCGGAGCAGAGGTAGAGAATGATACTGCAGTACCGACAACTCTTGAATGGAACACGCTATCATTTTTCATTAAAAAGATAGTCAATAATTAAACTTGCCATTTTGAATCTCCATGCTTGCTTAAGGAGAAATAATTTCCTGAAATTACAAGAGCATTAAATGTGTAATTATGATATAAGTAAATACCAAAGGCTTCATATTTTTGAGTAAAAAGCACAGTTTAGAACAGTATGAGAATAAAAGGCTCTGGAGATAATAGGTAAAAACAAAAAAACTACCAAACCAAGAAAAAAGCGAACAGAGTGCAGACCTCACCAAGTCACAGATTAACCCTATGTGGTTTGCGCCTATTTTTTTCCCCAGACTGTATGTTGCTTTTTCATCCTATAACAGAGTATTTTGCAGAGCAGAGTTTTTATTTTGATGAAGTCCTATTTATAAATCTTTTATTTTATAGATCACGCTTCTGGTTTCAGATCTAAGAACTCCTTGCCTAGACCTAAACCCTAAGGACTTTCTCCTACTTTAAAAAAAGTTTTATATTTTTATATTTTGCGTTTAAGTCCATGATCCATGTTGAGTTAGTTTTTGCCTAAGGTGCGACTAAGGTCAAGGTTCCTTTCCCCCCTCCGTGGATGTTCAATTGCTCTGCACCATTTCATGAAAAGCCTATCTTTTCTCCATTGAATTGCTTTTGCACCTTTGATAAAAATCATTTGGGGTTATCTGTAGGTGTATGTCTGGGCTCTCTATTCTGTTCCACTAATCTATGAGTCTATTCCTCCGCTAACACACGCATTGCCCTGACTTTTGCAGCTATAGAATATATCTTGAGGGGCACCCGGGTGGCTCAGTCAGTTGAGCGTCCAACTTTGGTTCAGTTCATGATCTCGGGGTCATGAGTTCGAGCCCTACGTTAGACTCGCTGCTGTCAGACTGTCAGCACAGGGCCCACTTCGGGTCCTCTGTCCTCCTCTCTCTGCCCTTGTGCTCTCTCAAAAATAAATAAATGTTTAAAAAAAAAAAAGAATACGTCTTGAAACTTGATATACTGATTTCTACAACTTTATTTCTCTTGTACAAAATTGTTTTAGCTATTTTAGTGCCTTTACTTTTCCATACAAATTTTAGAATAATCTTGTGTCCCCTAACAATCTTTTAGTAGACTTTTTAGCTTAGTTATCTGTTCACAATTGCAGGAACAACAAATGTGAGAGGTCATTGTGTGATCATTTTTTGTTTATGCCGATTATATTCCTTTATTTCTGAAAGGTTCCAGTGTCATCCTTTGGTGTCCAAGCTAGGTAGCCTAACAGAGTGGGACTAGCGGAAAGAGATGGAGAGCCTCGTCCTTGCTTCCAACAGCTTCTCACCCCTGAGAATTGGTGTCCTTTGACAGTCTGACTGTAGTGCTGTCTCATCCCTTGGATTTATATCTTGCTTGCCAGCTCTCTACGGCTACTTTGCCTATCTACTGGACTCCATTAGTGGACGTCCAATGTGGAGAAAAACATATTTTAGAATTATTCAAATTACTTCTGATAACCATTTTGCCAATGGTAGCTGACAGTTGCCCCCCACAAGCGTCACTGTCTGAAGGTCTTTCACAGTGAGGCACAGTAAGACTTAAGGTCACTTGACTTCTGTGAAATGAGCAAAGCCAGAAGTAATTGAGGATAAAAATTGCTTAAACTTTAGAGAGACATTCAACGCATTCTCTCTGCTTCCGGATTTAAAGAAATATTTTTTAAATAAATAAATAAGCAAAATCCCCATTATTGCTTTCAAATTTGGCCACGTGGAGCAACGAGAATGACAAATTCTCTCGTAGCTAATTCATAAGGGTAATTACCAATTATATAATATTTCATTGCTCAGTTTTAATAAAATGGGTCTCCTGTAGTTAAGAAACTAAAAACACATAGTTTTGGGGTACCTGCTATGTGTGGGGCCCTTTTTATAGGCAATATGCTGTTTAAATCTCACAGCCATATAAGCGAGACAGCATTACTATCCCACGTCACAAAAGAGGAAACTGAGTCCTAAGACAGTTAAGCGAGTAACCGCAGGAGACAATGCTAGTAAGTGGTGAAGCCAGGATGAAAACCCAGGTCTGACCAACATGAAACCCCATGCTCCCAACTAATATAGTACATATTATATTTGATTGCTTCTTTGTGGAGGGAAATGACACTGAACGGTTAAGGATCAAATTAATTATCATCTTATGACATTATTCAACTTTAATGATAATAGCTTTTGGCATTTTTCAAAAGTCAGACAATGAAGTAGTAACTTCTTTAGGTAATTATGTGAATGCTTCCAGGCTGTTCTACCCTCCCTAAAAATGTCAGGAGACAAAAGAAAGGAGACAGGCTCAAAGTGGAGCAGGTCAGATGTAAAAGAGAAATTCCCAATAGTGTAATAGGTATGGAAATGTTTTACTGGGAGAGGGAATGCATAATCTTAAAATGTCCACAAAAGGTTTAAAGATTTCAGCCCAGAGCAAGAGGATTGAGTTAATTACTTCTTAAAATCTTAAAGGGTTTTCATTATTAAGGACATTCTGAACCAAAGTTCAGATCCTTGAAAACATATGCTGAAAATCTTTTTGGCTATAACAAGGGAAGACCAAACAGTCCCACATCTCCCTAAATTCGAGGATTATTTAGACAATTAAGATTTTTGTAACATTTTATTGCTAATTAAGACCTCCAGAGAAGAGTACAAAGTTAGTTTTGCAATGAGAATTTCTATGTTATTTCAATCTGGCTACTGCATCTAGGATACACACACACACACACACACACACATACACATGCATAGACACACACACAGAAAGAAAGATAGAGGAAGAATTTTCTTAAATAAATAGAAGAAACTCCCTGGAAGGGATATTGTTGCCGCAGTCTAGTCCTCTTCATTCTGGTACTTGGTGAGCAAGCCAAATAGCCAAATTCTTTCCCAAGAACCCAAAAGTCAATCTTCTCAGGTCATTTCTCAGGTTACTGTCCTTCTCAAATGCCCTGGCCACATACACAGAGCTACCAGGAGACACTTATTAGAATAATAAGGAGACACTTATTAGAAAAATGGATCTCCTATACAGTGGCAAAGAAACTCACCCCATCTACCTCCAATAATCATTCTTAAATATGAGTGGACAACCAATCATCAGACAAATGAGGAAAACACCAAGATGGAAGAGGAAGGCCAACATAAGCAAACAGGTGGGGTGGAATGGACCCAGAAGAAATAGACCTAATTCTGAGAACAGATTATACTTAAAAAAAAATCTAGTCAGTGTTACTTAGGAAGACTTGATAAAATACTGCTGCTACAAACCGAGAATAAGATGTTGTGAAAAATGACAAAGAATAAAATAAATTAAAAATTATTGCCGAAATAAAGTAATTCATCAGAAGGATTGCTCAAGTCAAGTAAATCTCCCAGATCATAAAGCAAAAGAGTATAAGACAATGGGAAATACAAGTGAAAAAATAAGAGATATAACAGAATTTACCCAAAGGCACTCTGCTTTCCCCACCAGGGAACCTGAGACTGAACAAGGTACAGCTAGTTAACGTTCTAGATCCCTCCACCCCCGCCCCCATCAGAAAGGCCCAATGGGGAGCAGAACGTCCACCCTTTGCCAAAGGCAATGAGGCAGTGAGAGCTGATGCTGCAGTTTCACCAGGAGGTATTACTGGGACCGAACAGGGAACTGAACTTCCAGCCCCATCTAGACCTGTCTGCTACACCTAAACACGATGACTGCCTGCAAAAAAGAAAAATAGGATCCAGGATCTCACAACGTAATATCCAAACTGTCTCGGATGCAACAAAAATCCCTTGTCAAACCAAGAACCATCTCAACTTGAGTTAGAAAAGACAGTCAACACATGCCACACGGAGATATTACAGCTGTTGGCATTAGCTAACACGGATTTTTAACCAGCTGCCAAAAAATAAGCAATTACGACCATGCTTGAAACAATAGCGAAAACAGCCTCAGCAAAGAAATAGAAAGTATAGGGGAACAAAATGGAAATTTTAGAACAGAAAAACACAATAACTGACGTTTGGGAAACTCACTGGATGGACTCCATAGCAGAATGAAGACGACAGAGGAAAGAATCAGGGAACGTGATGATAGAACAGAAATGACGAATCTGAACAATGGAAAGAAAAGAGATGGAAAAGAAGTGAACAAGAACTTCAGAGGCTGGTGGAACAATAGATTTAACATTTGTATAACAGAGACCCAAAAGGAAAGAAGGAAGAGTGGGGCTCAGAATATTTGAAGAAATAATAATATCAGACTTTTTTGAGCAAGACATTCCTCTTTTAAAACTATAATGAGGCCACCTCATTACAGTCGCCATACTCTTACGTTTATCCATAGGGAAAATGCAAATAGCAAAACACTACAATAACCTCAGCACTTTTAAGCAAACTCATATCGCGTTATCACCACTACCCTGGAAATTAGCAGACATGGGTGGATGCATGAAGCACATAGCCTTCCAAACCATGGTCGATGCATGCCATGGCTTGCAGATCTGATCATGAGGCTCCAACTTCTGAGGATGGTCACCAGGTTGTTCATTTATTCTTCATTCAATAAATACTTCCTGTTCCCTCATTCTGGCCGACATACTGTGATGGGCTGTGTTACAGCGAGATTTTTGCATTGAACCTTGTTTGGCAACCTCTCCAGTGTGCTCTACTGCTCTAGGAAATATCTCCTCTGGACACTGACCACCATCAGCTTATCAGAGTAGAGCTTGCTGTAAATCTGGTGAGAACCTGGTTAGCCTTTTGTGGTCTTCTTTTTTGAAGCGCAATAAATCTTTTTGTATGGTAAAAGCCATTTTGCGATTTGCCGTGAAATGTTTTTTTACCCAAGCTTACCTTATAGTTGATTTTTGTCTCCCCCCGCCCCCCCCCCACAACGTCTTGTACTTATTTACTCACTGAAATCTCACTCACATTCGAGTGGCTTTTTGTTATGTAAACTCTTTCTGGCTCCCCATGACAATTGCTGCCTACTTACCTGTTAACCACTCTCAACAGGCGGAACAGACAAGCCCATGAATTACTATCAAATAAACTGGAAATTTGGGTGAAAGGAACTTGTTACTACTTGGGTTGGATTTTAGGCCGGCATCTTCCAGCTTTCAAGTTCTAAATATTTCCTGCCTGTCTTGCTATGCCAACCAAAACGGCAAAAGGTCACATTTCTATTCCACATCTTACTAATTTGCTGAATTCACAATTCAGTACAATTACTAACTGAAAATTTGTGCAGATTAAATGGGACGTCAAAGGGTAATTTTCAAGAATTAATAAGAATCATGACTTTCAGAGAGAAAACGAACATGTGTCAAAGATTTTAACTCATTGTATGCACAAATTATAATGCAGCAAATAAATGTTGAAATGAATTGCAAAACTCGTTTTGCGCACAGAGCAATAGCCAGTTTTATTCCAGTGGATATTTACATTAATTTACATTCTTGTAGACAGGAATTTTTGCAGGGCTGTCAGTTGGCTACTAAGTTAACTTCTACCTCTACAGAGTTGTAAAAGCCTAGATAGAGTCACCTCTATATGGAATTAATTCTGGAGCCTTCAGCCTTTCATTGAAAGGATATTCAGTAATTTCTCACTCCTTCCAAATTCTTAAGGTTTTCTATACAGTAATAAAAACTATAATCCTGCCTTGGCACAATTATGGAAGGCAGAATAAAGAACCTATTTGCTGAAAATACACAGAAAGAAATCACATCTCTTTCTTTCATTTTAATTTTAATTCCGGTATAGCTAACACACAATGTTATAGTTTCAGGTGTACAATTCAACGATTCTATACATCACCCAATACTCACCAGGACCAGTGCCCTCCTTAATCCCCATTATCTATTTCACCCATCTTTCCCCCACACTCCCCTCTGGGAAATCACATCTCTTTCATAGTTTGTATTTATTTATTTATTTATTTATTTATTTATTTTTTTCAACGTTTATTTATTTTTTGGGGGACAGAGAGAGACAGAGCATGAACGGGGGAGGGGCGGAGAGAGAGAGGGAGACACAGAATCGGAAACAGGCTCCAGGCTCTGAGCCATCAGCCCAGAGCCTGACGCGGGGCTCGAACTCACGGACCGCGAGATCGTGACCTGGCTGAAGTCGGACGCGTAACCAACTGCGCCACCCAGGCGCCCCTAGTTTTTTTTTTTTTAAACACATAAAACAGATACGTTTTAATAATCATGAGGATGATATTGTAAATATCACTTCATTCTGGTTATCTAAGGCAACAAATAGAAATTCAGTAACTATTAACGAAATGCAAATGTGGTAAATATGTTTTGCTTACAAAGAGCATACACTGTAGCAAATGAAAATGGGGATTTTTTTTTAAAGATATGAATTATTCCCATCACTTATGTCCCCCTGTAATGAAAAAGCATGCTCTCCCATGTCAGTGAGTCAAGCCATAGAAGCCCAGGAAGATGACTGGGAAGGCGAGCCGGTCTGGTTTAACGCAAGTAGCGTAAGAGGACATTCAGGGGCATCTGAGAAGCAGTTTCCTTAAACTATTGACATGCAGTTGACTTACTTGCTTTAGGAATTTATTCTTATGTCTGCAATGCAAGTCCCATGCATTTTAATTTTCTTTTCTTTTTTTTTTTTTAATTTTTAATGTTTATTTATTTTTGAGAAGGTGGGGAGCGGGGCAGAAAGAGAGCGAGACACAGAATCTGAAGCAGGCTCTGGGCTCTGAGCTGTCAGCACAGAGCCCGATGCAGGGCTAGGACTCACGAATGGTGAGATCATGACCTGAACCAAGGTCAGACACTTAACCCACGGTGCCCCTTAACCCAGGGGCCCCTAATTTTCAAACAGTAACTTGCTCAGCCAGCTTTTATTTATGTCCTTACTATGTGCCCAGAACCATGCTAAGTAGCATTATCTTCTTTCATTTAATACTCTTAAAAATCCTACTGTTAAATAAGATTGTAAGCAGAACTTCCTTAGACTTCACACATGAGTGGGAGGGCTGTAGGGCTAAGATCAAGGCACAATTTTTTAGCTCAGCTGGTGAGAAAGCCAAGTGGGGAAGGCAGAGCTGGGAAATGCTTACTTCTTGGGCTTGGATATCCTAAAGGCATCAATATCTAAGCAGCCACATCTCCTGCTTTCCCGACATACAAGGTCACAAGCTACATGAAGTTCTTTTTAGAGTTCAGACAAAAGTTTATTCGCTTTGCCACAACTGTGGAATTGTACAAAAACAGAACTCCAAACCTTCTCACCTTAATTTCCACTGCCTGAATCCCACCACTACCTTCTCTTCCAGACTGATCTGTTTTGACAAGATTTGCATCTTGCCCCTACATATGCACCTATGTATATTCTTAGCACCTAGAGTACCTTAGCGTATGGTAGGTACTCAGAATGTTTGTTGACCAAAGGGCTAAAAGAAAGGAGACATAACAAGTTGAAAAAAAAAAAAAAAACATTTAAGATTTTTCTGCATTGTTAAATATCCTCTCTAAAAACTCTAACTTCTTAGAGGGACTTAGAAGTTCATCAATGACTGGTAAACCAATTAATTCTTTTCTAACACCCAGGTAAAATCCAGAAGACATTGGACATTTTGATAGAAGGTCTTGGGGAAGGATAAAGATGTGGTTTCTGAGTCCTAGGCAGCTGTACCAAGAGGTGAAACAGAGAGAGAGGTGGGAAACGTTTTTTAAGTTTATTTATTTATTTTGAGAGAGAGACAGTACAAGTGGGGGGGGGGGCGGATCTCAAGCAGGCTCCACTCTGCCAGCACAGAGCCTGATGTGGGGCTTGAATCCATGTAGTCTCAAGAGCATGACCTGAGCCAAAACCAAGAGTTGGACGCTTAACCAACTGAGCCACCCAGGCCCCCGGAGGTGGGAAACTTTTGAGAAACAATCTCCTTTCCTTTACAGCTCTACTACTCACCTACTTGCCAGGGAACTAATGGGGAGCCATGTCTACTTTTGGAAAACTGAGCCCAGCTGTGATGAAGAAAGCTTCACTATGACTCCTCAACCCGTCATTCTCACTAGGAGGGTCAAGGAGGCCAGTAAAGACCAGGTTCTTGCAGCCTGCGTGAGGAACTGATTCTCCGGACCCTCCTTCTTCCCATGGTTTCTGTCACTTGCGGGAGGCGGGGATGGCCGGGTATGTCAACCAGCAGGAAGAGCGAGAATCAGATATGCTGGAAAAGGAGCCCCCTCTCCTGTGACCAGAACCGAACTGAATTGTCTGTTTGTGTCTCTCAGGCAGACGTGCCTCTGACTCCACCGACAGCACAGAGATACCACATGGGAACTCGCCCAGGGTCCCTCTCCCCGCTTCTCAGCACTCCCCACAGCAGCAGCCATTGTGTTTCCTTCTCTCCTGGATGTGCACGTACAGTTATAGACATGAAAAATGCCGAATCTTGCAACCAAGATGTCCACCAGTAGGGGAATAGATAAATAACCTGTGGAACATGCAGACAATGGGGGGGTTGTTGGCACTAAAATGGGCACCTGGGTGGGTAAGTTGGTTACACATCCAGCTCTGGGCTTAGGCTCAGGTCATGATCTCATGGTTCATGAGTTCGAGCCCTGCATTGGGAATGCGATTTTCTTGGGATTCTCTCTCTCCCTCTCTCTCTGCCCCTCCCCAACTCTCTCTCTCTCTCTCTCTCAAATAAATAAACTTAACAACAACAACAATAACAACAAAAAGAAATGAGCTGTCAAGCCATGAAAAGACATGGAGAAACTTTAAATGCATGTCACTAAGTGAAAGAAGCCAGTCTGAAAGGCTATATACTGTGGGATTTCAACCATGTGACATTCTGGAAAAGGCCAAACTATGGAGACAGTAAAAAGATCAGTGGTTGCCAGGGTCTGGGGGTTGGGGGAGAAGAATAGGCAGAGCTCAGAGGATATTTAACCTTGCATGATATCATAATGACTGATACATGTCCTTTACACAGTTGCAAAACCCACAGAACGCACAACACAGAGCGTGAACAGTAATGTAAACATGGACTTTGTGTGATGGCGATGTGGCAACACAGGTTCATCGATTGTTGATAATGGGGAGCCCATGCCTGTGTGGGACCCCCCTCTGCACAGAGGGCACCCTGGCAGGACAGCTCAAGCTGAAGTGGGTGTGGGCCAGGGGTGCTCAGCAGAAAGCGTGCCCTTGTGGGGTGGCTGGAACTGTGGCAGCCACCGACCAGGGTTCCTGAGGGTGCTTTGTGCAGAAGGCAGGCACCCTGTGGGGGCAGCTGGCGCCCAGGAGGTGTGGGCCTGGAGTGTGCAGGTGCTTTGCACTTGTCACCTTGGTGTAACCGCTGGAGCTGTAGTGAGTACTGAGCAGGGGTGTCCTGATGTACACTGTGCTGAAGTCACCTTGGTGGGATGGGGTGAGCTGGGGTGGGCCGGGGGCCTGGGGCCCACTGAGGCAGCAGGGGCTCTGGTGCCTGGAACCCTGCTCCCGTCCTGCTATCCAGGTGGAGGGGGAATGTAAACCGTGGAGTTCACCAGTGCCTCCACCCCACAGAGAGTTCTAGCTGCTCCCCAGCCTCTGGCAGGATTCTGGGGCTAGTTCTTCTATATCCTAGCTGCTTTTTCTGTGCCCCAGGGCATCAGGGCTGGTTCCGGGGTGAGGGGCCCTGGAACCCTGCTCCAATTCATGTTTTAAGGTGGAAAGGGGGCAGAAACCTCGCGCTCGCCAGCCCCTCCTGCCCTATAGAGAGTTCTAGCAGGCCCCCCAATGTTTGGGGGAGCCGGTTCTTTGTATTCTAGTTGCCCTTTCAAAGCTCATCTTTTTTTGAGGATGGATGAATCTGCTCCCAGACCCTCAGTACTATCCCTTTCCACTGCAGTTAGCAGTGTCAGGGGCTGGTTCTCTTCCTCACCTGGCGTGTCTCTTTCTCCCTTCTCTGTGTGGTCTCTGTCTTTTGTTGTGCAGAAGCTGTTTGGTCAGCCCTCAGTTCTTCTCTGGAGTCATTGCTCTATAATAGGTGTAGACTGCTGTGTCTGTGGAGAAAATGGATTCAGGGCTAGTCATCTTAGACCAGAACCCCTGTGGGTCCTCACATCTCCAGCTGTGGGCCAGCCGTCACGGCAGCATCGCCTGAGAGCTTACTAGAAATGCAGAATCTCAGGTTCTGCCCAAGAGCTACTGAATTGGAATCTTCATTTTAACAAGATTTCCACGTGAAGGGTGTGTACTTTATTTTTTTTTAATATTTTTTTCAACGTTTTTATTTATTTTTGGGACAGAGAGAGACAGAGCATGAACGGGGGAGGGGCAGAGAGAGAGGGAGACAGAATCGGAAACAGGCTGCAGGCTGTGAGCCATCAGCCCAGAGCCTGACGCGGGGCTCGAACTCACGGACCGCGAGATCGTGACCTGGCTGAAGTCGGACGCTTAACCGACTGCGCCACCCAGGCGCCCCAAAGGGTGTGTACTTTAAAGTTGATGAAAGTGGGGCGCCTGGGTGGCTCAGGTCATGATCTCGCGGTTTGTGAGTTCTAGCCCCGCTTCGGGCTCTGTGCTGACAGCTCGGAGCCTGGAGCCTGCTTCTGATTCTGTGTCTCCCTCTCTCTCTGCCCCTCCCCCGCTTGTGCTCTGTCTCTCTCTGTCTCTCAAAATTGAATAAATGTAAAAAAAAAATTTTTTTTTAGGTCGATGAAAGTTTTCAGCCAGCTTTGGTAAAATGGGATTTAAAATAAAAATTCATGTCAGTTCTGCAAACATTAAGGACGTCATGTTCTTTGGTGCCTAAACTTTTGTTACTGTTCGTTACCATTTGTTGCTATTTATAAAAAGTCACATATTGTATGATTTCCTCTAGTATGAAGTATCCAGGACAGGCAAACTCAGAGAAAAGAAAGTAGCAGTTGCCCTGATTTGTGGGGATGGAGAACCC
>NW_024412411.1:21203322-21276938 GCF_014898765.1 Herpailurus yagouaroundi | reverse complement strand
GACTAAGGTATGAGAGGTTTATTTGGGGGAAATGCAAATGCTCTAAAATTGACTGAACGGATGGTTTCATCACTCTGTGAATATACTAACAGCCTTGGAATCGTATGCTGTCAGGGGATGAAATCAATGGTGTGTGAGTTATATCTGCATAAAGCCCATGGGGAAAATGCCCATGGGGAGGCCTCCTGGACACCTTCATTCTGGCCTGCGATGGCCGAGAAGTCCCAGGATGTGAGCCTTTCCAGGGAACCTGCTGGGCATCTCAGGCCCGATCCGGATGCTTGCAAGACCTGGGACAAGGTACTTCACTTCTCTATGTTTCCTCCTCTGTGTTATGGCAAGTGAGATGTATAACACGCGTCCTTTGCACAGTGCCTGGCAGATGGGAAGATTCTGATACAGGTAGGCTAGCATTATATGTGAAATAAAGATAATGATACCCACCTCACAAAGTTGTTATGATGACAAAATGAATTAATGTAAGGAAATGACTTAACTGTGCCTGGCACAAAGACAGTGATCACTAAATGTAGGGAGGAAGAGTAGCTATCATTAGGGTTGATCAGATTGTTAGTTTAGTGTGATTTAGGAAAAGACAGTGGGGAGAAGGAGCTTCAACACTTTGGTCCTCACACACATACACAAAACCTGTTTTAATGATCCCCGCAAGAACCCTGATTGTCTTCAGCTTTTTTGTGTGTGTTTATTTTTGAGAGAGAGAGACAGAGAGAGCGTGGGAGAGGGGCAGAGAGAGAGGGAGACACAGAATCCGAAGCAGGCTCCAGGTTCCTAGCTGTCAGCACAGAGCCCAACGTGGGGCTCGAACTCAAGAGTCATCAGATCATGATCTGAGCCAAAGTCAGATGCTCAACCGACTGAGACACCCAGGCGCCCCATGTCTTCAGCTTTAAATTAGGGCCCCAGCATCATCTTGCATCATCCTGCTCCCAGGGTCATGGCCTATGGTAAGTCCTCCTGGCTGCTCCACAGGAAGCAGGAGGAGCCACAGTGCTGAGGGCTGCCTCCTCCTATAGTAGTTATTGGGTGGGAGCAGGGAGGGGACCCTTATTTGGCTCCCATTGCACCAGCCAGATGATCAGAACTGTCCCTCCAGACCAAGAAGGGGTCAGAGCACCCTCAGAAGGCCCAAGAGTGGCTTTGACCTTGGCCGAGCAGCTCTTCAAGGTGACGGGCCCTCTCTTCCCCTCCTGAAGTTGTTTAGTTGTGTTGCTTTGGAGGGTTTGTTTTGGCTGTTACTCTTCCTTTCTCCACTTACACTACTTAAAAACTGTTACGAAGGGAATTATTTATTAGAAAAAGCAAAAGAGGGGCACCTGGGTGGCTCAGGTCACAGTCTCGCGGTCCGTGAGTTCGAGCCCCACGTCGGGCTCTGTGCTGACTGCTCAGAGCCTGGAGCCTGTTTCACATTCTGTGTCTCCCTCTCTCTCTGACCCTCCCCGGTTCATGCTCTGTCTCTGTCTCAAAAATAAACCTTAAAAAAAAAAATTAAAAAAAAAAAAAGAAAAAGCAAAAGATGCCTTTTCCGCCCCTGGTTCCCGAATCTTCATTTTCTCCTCTGTTTCCACTCCAGTGTCCCCGGAATAAGCAATCAGAGTGGAAACCCTCTCCCACAGGGAGGAGGCTCACTGTGCCCCCAGGACTGCCTGTCAGCACAGGCCCCCACGTGGGGCTCGAACTCACTAACCGCGAGCTCATGACCCGAGCTGAAGTCAGAGGCTTAACCGACTGAGCCATCCAGGCGCCCTGGGGAAGGCATTTTTTGAAGAAGTTCCCGCCTCCTCCACCTGGTACCCACCTCTCTGCTTTGGGCCACTTTGTGTCCTGAGAAGGACTTCACCCTGTCATCACTCCTGGGTTTCCTCATTGTCCTTTTCTAATATATGAGGAGGAGCTAGCAGGGGCTGGGCGGGGGGATGGGGGGGTGGAGGGGTGGGGGGGTGGTGGTGGGCAGGGGAGGATGAGGGATGTTAATAAACACAAAAGAAAGGAGGGGAAAGAATGGCTGGAACATGCACTGGCATGTGCACCTGTGTTTGTGTACGTGTGTAAGTGTGTACGTGTGTGTCAGTGTGCATGTGGGAGTGTAACACTTAGGTGTGCATTGTGTGTGCATGTGTGCTTGTGTAAGTGCATGCATGTGTGAGTGTATATGCGTGTGATTGGACCTATAGAGGTGGATTGATAAATGACTCCTGGGGTCTACTTCTCGGCACATTCCAGAAAGTTCCCTGACCTTTTGTGTTGCCTTGGTCCTCTTCTGTCTGTCTGAAGAATCTGGTCTGCAGGTCCGAGTCCCCTGAACTTTAAGTTTCTAGAAGGGTGAGCAGGAAGGAAGCAGACGGTATTCCCCACATGGCACCCACAGGCACACAGTGCCTACCACACTCCATCACAAAGCCCGTGGAGGCTCCCACCTTTCAGACCCCCCCAGAAATCTGAGCCATGCCACCAGGCACGGACTCCCATGAGGCAGGGAGGAGGTCAAGTCGGGACTCGGCTTGCAAGGAACAGGAACTCTCTCAAGTTAGTGTAAATAAAGAGGAATCTTCTGGCCCCTAGTGTAACATACACAACTGTGCCTTGGGGGGTCTGGTAAGTTGCTGGGCAGCTGCCCTCTCTGCCTTGCTCTCTGTGACCTCATGACCTCTTACCCTGAGTTCTCTCTGCACTCCTGCTCCTCTCTGCAAAAGCATTTTTTACACTCCCATAGATTCAGCTTGGATACAGCTTGGTGCACCATGGTGCTGCCTCTGATCCCAGCTCCCACACTCAAGACCCTCTCTGCCCACACTTCCTATGCTGTTAGTTAGTTATAGAAAGCCAGAGAATGAGCAGCTAGCTGTGCGGCCAGGGTGGCTTCTCCTGGAACAAATGTGGTCACTTTGGCCTATCTTTTCGATATGGGCTACGGGGATAAGGTTGTCATGCGATATTTGGGGCATACTTATACTAAAAACAAACTTCTTATTCTATATTCTATATAGAATTATTATTATATTATATATAATATATATGTTATATATAATATATAAAATTATGTTATATTATTCTATATTCTGTATCTGTATATACTTGTTCTTATTTCTATAAATTCAAATTTGACTGGATGATGTATATTTTTCTTTGCTAAATCTGACAGCCTTGTCTGGGCGCACTCTGAGGGAGTCTACTCTGGGGGCCGAGGAAGTGATAGTGGTTAAACAGCATGCTTTTTTGTCTTTCGGTCCAGGCATCAGACACCGGGTTTGCCATTCATAACAAGCGCGAATCATGTAACCTTCTGAATGTCAACTTCTAAATGGGACTCATTCTCTTATTAATTAAAAACAATTAGATAAGATAATTATTTATATCCTGCTTTGTTCCAAAATAAAATATGAAATGGAGTGAAAGAATACATGGGTATGAGTGTGCCACAGATATGTGCTGCTTGGGCCAGACTGATGGTTACATACAAGGTGAAGGAAGTTAGGCTCCTGACAGATGATGGAGACTGGGCGAGTTTTGGTGCCTTTGCAGGCTTCACCTCCCCTCTTTCTTTAATCCACCCTGGAGAAGGAACAGTTCTTATGGCTTTTTGCTACGTACCCACCACTTTTTTCTGGGGGCTTCTAATCAGTAACTTGAGAAATACGAATTCATTGTAAAGCACGGTTAATGCGCCTGTGGAATGACGGCAGCCATGTTTTAAAAAGTGTTTATAAGAATGACAGAGAAAGTTCAAGAACTGTCAAGATCCTGGGATCGTGAGGGATTTCTTTCCTTTATAAATTCATTTATGATTAGTATAATGTTTTATGTGCAATACATGTGAATTATAAAGTGCCTTTCTGGGGGCGTTGTGTAAGACAGGACGGCTGAACTGTTCAACACAAACAAACAAACAAATCTAGCACAACAAGGTCTCTGAGTGTGCTCTCGGGAAAGCTTTGCAGCAGCGTCTGCCAGTCAGTAGCAGCTAGATCGACAGACAGAAATGAAGAGGTTGGCAGACAATGCCATTTTTACAAAAAAGATAGAGCTGGCAGCCGTAAGACTCAGAGATGGGACAAGGGACGGGGTGGGGGGGGGGTCACTCCTGAGGCAGCTTATAGCATCTGAGCAAACATAAGGCTGTGAGATGAGGAAACTCGCCTTTCAATCCCTCTGACTCTGCCAAGAAGGGCGGGAGTCTGGCTGGGCACTCGGAGCATCTAGAGCCGGGGTCTCAAACAAGAACAGGACTTGCCATCTTCCTCTCGAGGTTGGGGTTAGAATAAACGAGTTGATGTCAGTAGTGCTTTAAACAGACACGTCTGTAGCAAACCCTGTACAAGTATTAACTATTATTATGATTACTGTGTTGCTGACTTCACGGCAACCTCATTTTCTGGTGGAAATGGCTTTTTCTACATGGCAGGAGATACTGCTACTGATAGCTTTTAGGTTTTATATCTTACTATTTCTTTCACTGGAAAGGATTTATGTCCCTTTCTGAATCCAGTTAGGAAAATTCCACAAGCATACGAATAAGAAAGAAGCAAACCAACCCTTGCAGGGATTGAACACCAAATCCAAATAACTGGACGACAAAGATATCTTAGTCTTTGGAACTGGATTAAGACGATCCTGATTACTAAGGTCACTTAGCACCTGTCAGAAGCAAACAAAAATCTCCTCTGGAGGAAGATAACAATTCTAGGCTGTAAAATATGACTCAAAATGGTTTTTTCAAATACTATGCCTGGCACAAAATCAATGCTAACTAGGCATTCGAGAACATGAGACAATGAGAACAAACACCAGCAGAAACAATAGACAACAGAGGCAGACAGGCAGTGACTCCAGACAACCATAGTTATTTGATGCAACCTTTACCATAAACCATGCTTATTACGTTCACAAAGATAAAAGACAAGTTTGAAACTTTCAGCCAAGACCTGGGAACTGTAAAAAGTGACATGACCACTTAAAAAAGACCTCTGCTTTGGGGCAGGTTGCAATAATATCGGTAGGCCAGCAGCCCCATCCAGAAGCAGGAAACAAAGATACAATTCAAGAGTCATCTGGGGCACTTGGGTGGCTCACTCAGTGGAGCGTCCAACTCTGGCTGGGGTCACAATCTCACGGTTTGTGGGTTTGAGCCCCACGTTGGGCTTTGCGCTGATAGCATGGAGCCTGCTTTGGATTGTCTGTCTCCCTCTCTGCCCCTCCCCTTCTCTCTCTCTTTCTCTTTCTCTCTCTCTCTAAGTTGAATAAACATTTAAAAAGAAAAAAGAATTTTCTTAATTAAAAAGAGTTGCGAAAATAAAGTCATCTCCTGAAGGCAATGGGGAGTTGCCAAAGCAGAGAATTAGTGGGCCCAAGACTGTGAGTTGACTTCTCAAAAAAAACACTGAAAGTCAAAACAGGCAATTTAGCAGAAAGAAACGCTGTCAGCCAGCATTCTATACCTAACAAAAATTTCCTTCAAGAATGAAAGACTTAAAGGCATTTCAGATATACAAAATGGAAAGAAATTAGCAGCAGCAGACTCCATAGGCAAAAAGAATATTATCCTTACATGAAGTTTGCAAATGCTGGAATAAATAATGAGCAATGGAAAAAGGCAAATATATCAGTAAATATAAATGAACATTGTTTGAATAAAGTAATAATAATAGTAATATACTGTGACAAATAACCATGTGTTAGAGAATAGAGACGAAGGCTAAAAGGGAGGGAAAGAAAGAGAGAGGAGAAGGAGAAGGGAGAATTGATAGAAAAAGTTTAAACATATAATACCATCTACATCAACAAAAGCACACAAGTTGGGAGAGGGTAAAGTTAAATTATTTTAAGCTTCTTGCTTTATTGGGGAAGAAGATAACTTGATCAAGAAGATAACTTATCAAGAAGATAACTTGATCCTTGATAATTCAAGGATTCATAGTATAGTTTCTGAGAGACTAGTAAAAGAGTATATTACTTCTAAATGAACATAGGAAAACAAAACAATTATAAAAAAATAATGAATTTTAAAAAAGAAAAATAAAAAGAAGTAACATTGAATAGGTGGAACAAATAAAAAATACATGCCTATGTGTGCACAAATATATATGGGATAGATATAAATTTGAATATATCAGTAAGTACATTGAACATAAGTAGACTAACAAAAAGACAAAAAAAAAAAATCAGACATTAAAGAAACAATTCAAACACATGCTACTTCCCAGTGGCATAGCTTAATGCATGGAGGCAGAAAGTTGAACACAACAACAAACCAACAAAACATAGAAAAAAGATGTGGCTATGCTAATTTCAGACAAAATAGATTTTAAGACTGCAAGCATTACTAGAGATGAAAGAGAAACATTTCATAGCGATAGAAGGTTCCGTTTACAGGTAGAAAGTAACAATTCTAAATTTGTATGGATGAAATAACATGGCCTCAAAATATATAAAGCAAACACTGATAGAACTACAAGCAGAAATTGATAAATTCACAATTATGATGGAAGATTTAGAATACCTCTCTCAGTAACAGAATAATTACACACTAATTGCTAAGAGTATCAAAGATTTGAACATGATAAATGACTTCATGGACATATCTGGAACATTGCACATCACAGCTGCAGATAGATCTTCTAATGAGTAATACAGCAAGTTGCAACAAACTTTACAGTGGAAGTCATACTGCAATATTGTGATATATGTTCTTCCTCCAGGATTCCTGGAAACTCTGCTTCTGAAGCCCAGGGGATTTCCTAAGAGTTGAGAGTGATAAAAGATGTCTGTTACGTTATCAAAGTGACTTTTGGAAAGTACCTAAGGATGGAGACTGGTTGCCGGAGCCAACCACAGGATTAGAGGATTGGAGTTTTCAGTCTTACCCCTGACCTCCAGGAGGGGGGAGAGGCTGGAGATTGAGATCAACCACCAATGGTCTATGATGTAATCAACATCCCAATGTAAAAAACCCTACATAAAAGCCCGGAAAGACAGGGTTCACAGAGCTCCTGGGATGGTGAATTCGTGGAGATTTGGGGAGAGTGGTGTGCCTGGAGAGGGCATGAAAGCTCTGTGCCCACTTCCCATACTCCGCCCCATGCATTTCTTCATCTGTCTGTTCCTGGGTTACACCCTTTTATCATACACTGGCGATCTAGTAAGTAAAACGTTTGTCTGAGTTCTATGAACCGCTCATTCTAGAAAATTAATCAAACCCAAGGAGGAGGTTTGGGGAATTGGTCAGAAGTGCAGGTAACAACCTAGGCTTGTAGGATGGAACCCTTAACCTGTGTCACCTGATGCTACCCCCAGGTACATAGCGTCAGAACTGAGCTGAATTGTAAGACACCCAGCTTGTATCCAGAGAAATGCTTGGTGATGGAGAAGGAACCCCACCACCATACGCACATACAGGTCAGAAATGGTCTCAGAATCAAGATATATACTGTATTTTCTGACCACAATGCAATCAGGCTAAAAATCAGTAAGAAAATATAATAGAAAATTTCTTTTATGTTCTGATAGGAATAAATATATTCCCAAACATTTAAGAAGATGTCAAATGGTAAATTAGGGATATTTTGAATCACATTATAAAAATTGTACATACTAATAAATGGGATAATAGCTAATGCAATGCTTGACGAAAAATATTTCTTAAATGCATATATTTGAAAAGAAGAAAAGCTGAAAATTAATGAGCTCAGATTTCAACTTAGAATGTTGGGGAAAGAACTGCAAATTAAAACGAAAGAAATTGGGGCACCTGGGTGGCTCAGTCAGTTGAGTCTCAGACTCTTGATTTCAGCTCAGATCATGATCTCAGGGTCATGGGATTGAGCTCTGTGTCTGGCTCCTCATTGAGCATGGAGCCTGCTTAAGATTCTCTCTCTCTCTCTCTCTCTCTCTCTCTCTCTCTGTCCCTTCCTCACTCGTACTGTCTCCCTCTCCCTCCCTCTGTCTCTCTCCCCCCTTCTCTCTCCCTCTGCTCCTCCCTCACTGGCACTCTTTATCTCTCTAAAAAGTAAACAAACTAAAGAAATAGAAGAAAAGAAATAATGAGGAGAACAGAAATTAACGAAATAGGAGAAAAGTATTCTACATCAATAAAACCAACATGGTTTATGATAGCCCAGGGGAAAGGAACTGAGATACACTGCATGCCTGTTATGTGCTTTCCAGTCTGCACAGTCTTTAAAAATGCTATTTAATTTTATTCTTTTTAAATAGCCTTATTAAGATGTAATTCACATACCATAAAGTTCCTCTGCTTAAAGGATAAAATTCAGGGACTTTAGTATATTCACAAGGCTGCACAACCAATATCACAATCTAATTTTAGAACATTTTGGTCCCCACCTAAAGAAACCCTATCCTCTTAAGCAGTCACTTCCATTCCTTCTCAAATTCCCCTTCCCAACCAAGACTTGGCAATTACAAATCAACTTTTTTTCTTGAATTTGCCTTTTTCTGACATGTCGTATAAATGAAGTCTTAACAATATGGTCTTTCGTGTCTGACTTCTTTCACTTAGCATAATGTTTCCAAGTTTCACTCACATTGTAGTATGGATCAGCACTTCATTCCTTTGTACAGCTGAATAATATTCTATTTTATGGATGTACCACATTTTGTCTATCTTTTTTTATTAATTCACTTTATTTATTTTAAGAGAAAAAGAGAGCATGAGTGAGGAGGGGCAGAGAGAGGGAGAGAAAATCCCCAAGCAGTCTCCACACTGTTAGCTTGGAGCCCACCGATGGGGGAGCCCATTGCAGGAATCATGAGATCATGACCCGAGCAGTCGAGATCAAGATCTGGATGCCCAACTGACTGAGCCACCCAGGTGCCCAGTGTATCTTTTCATCAGTTGAATAACATTTAGTTTGTTTGCACTTTCTGGCTCTTACAAATAATGCTGCTGTGGACACTCACGTACAAATTTTTGTAGATGTGTGTTTTCATTTTTCGAGTTGTAAGGGTTCTTTATATATCCTGGACACATGTCGCTTATCAGATATGTGATTTGCAAATATTTGTCCCATTCTGTGGGTTGTTTTTTGCTTTCTTGACAGTATTGTTTGTTTAAAAAAATGTTTTTAATCTTTAATTTTGACATAGTCCAAATAATCTTTTAGTTCATTTTGTGTATAATTTAATGTTTACATCACCTGTGTAAGATGAGTACTGTTATAACCATTTTATATGAAAGATAACTGACACTTAGAGTGTAAATGAGTTCCCCAAGATCAAACTAATATGCATTGAAACTAGGATTCAGATGTAAATTTCAGACTAAGTCCAGATACAAATTTCAATTTATCACAAGAGCCTGCCTAGCATCTCTACCATATGAAATCTCAGTCATTTTTATAATTTTTTTAATGTTTATTTATTTTTGAGAGAGAGACAGAGTGCGAGAGGGGGAGGGGCAGAGAGAGAGAGAGGGACACAGAATCTGAAGCAGGTTCCACACTGAGCTGTCAGCACAGAGCCGGAGGGAGGGCTTGAACTCACTAACTGTCAGATCATGACCTGAGCTGAAGTCAGACGCTTAACTGAGTCACCCAAGAGCCCCAGAAGCTGGAATTTTATTCAAGGGTACAGCCACTTAATAAAATGCTGTTTCATTGGGTATTTAGATTTGAAAAAAAAGACAAAAAACAAAGTTTGACAAACATCTTCTGGGGCTGGAGTTCATTAAAAAGACATGTATTATGAGATGAAAATGTATATCAGAAGACCAACTAGACTCTGTAGAGCATGTTTAATGAACATTACAAACCACATTTCATTACACTTTATTTCTTAATTAAATGCTACAGACTATTAAATTACAGCATTTCTTTTTTTCTTGATGATTATTTTTGAGAGAGAGAGAGCGAGCATGAATAGGAGAGGGGCGGAGAGAGAGGGAGACACAATCTGAAGCAGGCTCCAGGCTCCAGGCTCTGAGCTGTTAGCACAGAGCCTGATGTGGGGCTTGAACTCATGAACCTCGAGATCATGACCTGAGCTGAAGTAGGATGCTTAACCGACTGAGCTACCCAGGCACTGCTAAATTACAACATTTTTACTGTGTAGCTAGCAATATCATTAACATCAAAGGATACTAAATAGATATCTTAAGCCCACTGCCTCTTGGGATCAAGTAGCTGATATTTTCTCCAGGTGAAGAAAACTCAAATGGAGCATAAGTGAATAATAGTTACCAGTAGAAAGAAGAAAAGTAAGTGGGGGAGAAAAGAGTCATCATTTATTTTTAAAGGCAAATGATCTAAAACAATGCTTGTTTATGAAACTTTCAATCTGGTTTATATACACAATGGAATACTACTTGGCAATGAGAAAGAATGAAATCTGGCCTTTTGTAGCAACATGGCTGGAACTGGAGAGTGTGATGCTAAGTGAAATAAGTCAGGCAGAGAAAGACAGATACCATATGTTTTCACTCTTATGTGGATCCTGAGAAACTTCACAGAAGACCATGGGGGATGGGAAGGAAAAAAAAAAGTTAGAGAGGGAGAGAGCCAAACAATAAGAGACTCTTAAAGACTGAGAATAAACTGAGGAGTGATGGGGGTGGGAAAGAGGGGAAGTGGGTGATGGGCATTGAGGAGGGCACCTGCTGAGATGAGCACTGGGTGTTGTACGGAAACCAATTTGACAGTAAATTTCATATTTTAAAAAAAAAGAGACTTTCAACATGAAATGAGAGTCAAATGAGCTGACCCTTTGGGGATACATTTTGCTGGAAAGTTTCAAAGTTCAATACAAAGTATGGGAAATGGGAAATGTACGATTTCTGGGAAAGATGGTGGAATGGAGGACCCCAAAACTCACCTGGTTCCATGGATACAACTAGATAACACATCAGGGTAAATAACCCAGAAAATGACCTAAAGACTGGCAAAAGAAACTCCACCACTAAATGTGGAGAAGAGGGTAGGGAGGACAGAGACGTGGTTGGCAGCTAAAGGTACTCGCGGGACTGTCTGAAGGCGGGAGGGACACTGTGGGCTCAGGGAGGGGAGAGAAATAACCCCCCACTCTGGGGACGCCTACAAGGAAGACAAATCCCCATAATATCTGTCTTTGAAAATGAGAAGGGCCAAATGCTGCGAGTTCTTACAGCCAGTGGGACTTAAAACCTGGAATTAAAAAAAAAAAAAAAATCAGCAGCTCAGTTCTGGGAGAGCTGGTGGGCTGGAGAAAACTGTATCCCCATTCTTAAAGAAACAGCACAACAAACAGCCCACAGAGATACAGCATGGAAGCGGCAGTTTGAAAGGCACCTGGGGCACACCTAGGACGAAGTATTTACTATCTCAGAGCATGTCTAGAGGGACAGAAATCGCTGGGGAGCTCCTCTGGGAACAAAGGAACTGGCAGGCACCATTTCCCTCCCATGGTCCCCATCTGCAGGACTCACTACCTTATTTGCTAGCACAACCACCACACCCCTCCTGCTGTGCTTCCAGCAATCCACACCTCTGGGTAACCTGCCCCAGTCCCAGTGCTGCAGAGCCCCTCCTGCAGAGGACAGCAGTGCTCAAAACTTTCTTGCACCATGGCCCCCTACCCTGTTCTCCATCCTGTGCTTCAGTGAATCTGCCCTGTCCGATACTCCCTTGGCCAGAGCCCATAGAGGGCGATGCCACAGGCCTGGCAGTGTGCAAGCAGCACCTACGGTGGCCAGCGCCACTTGAAAGTAACTCCTGCTTTGAGGGGAGGGAAAGATAACCGCACACACCAGTCAGATGGAGGACCCAGCGCTAGACTAGAGGCAGACAACTGGCCAGACCACGGGCCCTGCCCAACAATGAAAGCTTCTCAGGGGATGATGCAGGGAAAGCACTCTGTAGCCTGGTACCACTGTGTCTGGCAAATGCCTGCTCTGACTCAACGCAAGCTCAAGGTGGCCCCAGACTGGCCCACCGGGACCCAACATGGCCAACAACAAGCAAAGAGAGCCATTACCAATGACTGGACTGAATGAAAAAGTAGCTCAGTCATAATAGCAAGGCACATGCATGAAATATAGGAGACACCGCTGAAGCGCAAGATTCTGGTGAACAAAGGACACTATGGGAGTTCCTCTTCATAAGGCCATCACTTTCAAGCACAGGAGTGTGTGTCTTTCTTAACACACAGAATCTGACACAGACAGACAAAATAAGGAGACAGAGGAATATGTCCCAAATGAGAGAACAAGACAAAATCATAGCAAGAGACCTAAACAAAAAGGATATAAGTAATATACCTGATAGAGAATTTAAAGTAATGATCAAAGGGGCGCCTGGGTGGCTCAGTCGGTTGAGTGTCTGACTTTGGCTCAGGTCACGATCTCTGGTTTGTGAGTTCGAGCCCCGCGTTGGGCTCTGTGCTAACAGCTCGGAGCCTGGGGCCTGCTTTGGATTCTGTGTCTCCCTCCCTTTCTGCCCCTACCTTCTTTTCGCTTTGTCTCTCTCACAAAAATAAATAAACATTAAAACAAATTTTTTTTTAAAATAATAAAGTAATGATCATAAAGAAACTCACTGGACTTAAGTGTGGAGAACATCATTGAGACCCTTAACAATGATATAAAAAAGAACCAATCAGCGACAAAGATCACAATAATTGAAGTTAAAAATACACTAGATGGAATAAACAGGAGACTAGATGAAGCAGAAAAACAAATCAGTGACCTGGAGGACAGAGTAATGGAAAGTAATCCAACTGAGGTGAGAAAAAAAAAATTATGCAAAATGAGAATATACCTCAACTCTCTCCCTTTCTCCCAGCCCCTCGCCAGCTCTCTCACTCTCTCTCAAAATAAATAAATAAACTTTTAAAATAAGTAAATAAATAAATACCAAAAAAGGGACACCTGGGTGGCTCAGTCAGTTACGCATCTCTTGGTTTCTGCTCAGGTCATGATCTCATGGTTCTTGAGATCCAGGCCCATGTCTAGCTCCACACTCATAGCACAGAGCCTTCTTGGGATACTCAGTCTCCCTCTCTCTCTGTCCCTCCCCACTCTCTCCCCCTCTTTCTCAAAATAAATAAATCAACTTTAAAATAAATAAATAAATAAATAAATAAATAAAATGAGAATATACTCTGAGACGTCAACGACACTATCAAACATAATAACATTTGCATTATAGGGATCCCAGAAGAAGAGAAAGAAAAGGGAGGAAAAAAACTTATTTGAAGAAATAATAGCAGAAAACTTCCCAAATCTGCATAAGAAAACAGAAAACCAGATCCAGGAGGCACAGAGATTCCCCCGGCGAAATCCACTAAGGAGGTCCACACCAAGACATATAGTAATTAAGATGGCAAAACAGTAGTGATAGAGAATTTTAAAAGCAGCAAGAGAAAAGAAAGCAGTCACATACAAGGGAAAACTCATAAGCTTATAAGTGGATTTTTCAGCAGATATTTTGTAGGCCAGAAGGGAATGGCATGATATATTCAAAATGCTGACAGGAAATAATTTTTTCAATCAAGAATATTCTGGGGCGCCTGGGTGGCTCAGTCGGTTGGGCGTCCGACTTCGGCTCAGGTCATGGTCTCACGGTTCGTGAGTTCGAGCCCCGCGTCGGGCTCTGTGCTGACAGCTCAGAGCCTGGAGCCTGTTTCAGATTCTGTGTCTCCCTCTCTCTCTCTGCCCCTTCCCTGATCATGCTGTGTCTCTCTCGGTCTCAAAAATAAATAAACATTAAAAAATTAAAAAAAAAAAGAATATTCTATACAACAAGGCTATCATTCAGAATAGAAGGAGAGCTAAATAGTTTCTCAGGCAAACAAAAGATAAAAGAATTCATGACCTATCCATCTGCCCTACAAAAAATGTTCAGTAAGATTCTTTGAGTGGAAAGGAAAGGCCATAAGCAAGAGTAAGGAAAGTAGGAAGCACAAAAGCAGTAAAAATAAGCATATCTGTAAAAATCAGTCAAGGGACTCAAAACAAAAGGTGTGAAGTACAACACCACGTACCTAAAATGTAAAGAATATGTTCAAATTTAAGTGACTATCAACTTCATACACACTGCTATATACAGAAGATGTTATATACAAACTGCACTGTCACCACAAAACAAAAACCAGTAATAGATATGCAAAGAATAATGAGAAACGAATCCAAACATATCACCAAAAAAAAATCCAACTAATCCTGAGAGAAGAGAGCAAGAGAAGAAAAGAACAGAGAAGAACTGCGAAAACAAGTAATAAAATGGTAATAAACGCATACCTATCAATAGTTACTTTGAAGGTAAACGGACGAAATGTTTCTATCAAAAGACAAGGGGTGATGGAATGGATTAAAAAAGAAGATCCATCTATAGGCTACCTATGAGAAACTCATTTCAGACCTAAAGATATGTGCAGATTGAAAGTGAGGGGACGGATGCCACACACATAGACGTGAAAAGAAAGCCAGTGTAGCAATATGAGACAGACTTTAAAACGAAGTCTTTAATTAGGGACAAAGAAGAATACTATACGATCATTCAAGGGACAATACAACAAGAAGATATAAAAATTGTAAATATTTACGCACCTAACATGAAGGCACCCAAATACTTAAAGCAGTTAATAACAACACAAAGAATGCAATCAATAATAATATAACAATAGTAGGGGATTTTAACACTCCACTTACATCAAGGGATAGAGCATGCAAACAGAAAACCAATAAGGAAACAGTGGCTTTGAATGACACACTGGACCAGATGGACGTAACAGATATATTTGGAGCATTCCATCCTAAGGCAGCAGAATACACAAGCTTTTCAAGTGCAAATGGAATATTCTCCAGAATGGATCATATATTAGGTCACAAAACCAGTCTCAACAAATTGAAAAAGATCAAAGTCACACCATGCATCTTTTCTGACCACAATGGTATGAAATTGGAAATCAACCACAAGAAAAGAATCTGGAAAGAGCACAAATACATGGAGGTTAAATAACACGCTACTAAACAATGAATGAGTCAACCAAGAAGTCAAAATGGAAAAAAAAATGTGGAGACAAATGAAAATGAGAGCACAATTATCCAAAATGTTTGGGATGCAGCAGCAAAAGCAGTTCTAAGAGGGAAGTTTATAGCAATACCATCCAACTTCCAGAAGCAAGAAAATTTTCAAATAAACAGCTTAACCTTATACCTAAAGGAGCTAGAAAAAGAAGAGAAAACAAAACACAAACCCAGCAGAAAGCAGGACGTAATAGAGATTAGAGCAGAAATAAATGATATAGAAACTTAAAAAAAATCCAATAGAACAGACTAATGCAACAAGGAGCAGGTTCTTTGATAAGCCTCTAGCCAGACTCATAAAAAACACACACACGGGGAGAGAGAGAGAGAGAGAGAGAGAGAGAGGACTCCAATAAACAACATCAGAAATGAAAGAAGAGAAATAACAACTGACACCACAGAAATAAAAAGGATAAGAGAATATTACGAAAAACTATACACCAACAAATTGGAAACCTAGAAGAAATGGATAAATTTCTAGAAACATATAACCTCCCAAAGTTGAACCAGGAAGAAATAGAAAATTTGAACAGACAAATTACCAGCAATGAAATTGAATCAGTAATCAAAAAACTCCCAGCAAACAAAAATCCAGGACTAGATGGCTTCACAGGTGGGTTCTACCAAACATTTAAAGAAGAATCAAACTATTTCAAAATATAGAAGAGGAAGGAAACTTCCAAATTCATTCTATGAGGACTGCATTACCCTGATACCAAAACCTGATAAAGAGACTAAAAAATAGAGAACAACAGGCCAATATCTCTGATGGATATAGATGCAAATCTCAACAAAATATTAGTAAACTGAATTCAACAACGCATTTTTAAAAAAATTCATTCACTATGACCAAGTGGGATTTATTCCCAGGATGCAAGGGTGGTTCAATATTAACAAATCAATCAATGTGATATATCACATCAATAAGAGAAAGGATAAAAACCATACGATCATTTCAATAGATGCAGACAAAAGCATTTGACAAAGTACAACATCCATTCATGATGAAAAACCCTCAACAAAATTGGTTTAGAGGGTACATATCTCAACATTATAAAGGTCATATATGAAAATTTCACAGGTAACATCATACTTAAAGGTGAAAAAACTGAGAACTCTCCCCCTAAGAGCAGAAACAAGACACAGATGTCCACTCATACCACTTTTATTCAACACAGTACTGAAAGTCCTAGACATAGCAATAGAGTAAGAAAAAGAAATAAAAGCCACCCAAATTGGTAAGGAAACAAAAGCGAAAAATAAAGCTTTCACTATTTGCAGATGACATGATATTATGCATAGAAAACTCTAAAGATTTCACCAAAAAACTACTAGAACTGATAAATGAATTCAATAAGTTTGCAGGATTCAAAATCTGTTGCATTTCTATACACTAATAATGAAGCAACAGAAAAAGAAATTAAGAAACCAATACCATTTATACTTGCACCAAAAATAATAAAATACTGTATAATAATAAATAGTGTATAATAAAGTACTGTACTCTGAAAACTATAAAACATTGAAGAAGGAAATTGAAGACAACACAAACAGAGAGATATTCCATGCTTATGGATTAGAAGAACAAATATTGTTAAAATATCTATATTACCCAAAACAATCTACAGATTTAATGCAATCTGTATCAAATTACAAACAGAATTTGTCACAGAACTGGAATAAGTAATCCTAAAATTTGTACAGAACCACAAAGGACCCTAAATAGCCAAAACAACCTCGAAAAAGAAAAACAGAGGTGCCTGGGTGCTCAGTCACTTAAGCATCTGACTTCTGCTCAGGTCATGATCTCACAGTTCGTGGGTTTGAGCCCTGCATCAGGCTCTGTACTGACAGCTCGGAGCCTGGATTCTCCTTCAGATGCTGTGTCTCCCTCTCTCTCTCCCCCTCCCACACTCACGCTCTGTCTCAGTCTCTCAAAAAACAAAACAAAAAAAAAGTAGAGATACCACAATTCCAGATTTAAAATTATACCAGAAAGCTATAATAATCCAAACAATTTGGTCTTGGCACAAAAATAGACACATAGATGAATGGAACGGGATAAAGAGCCCAGAAACAAACCATTGATTATATGGTCAATTTATCTTTGAAAAAAGAGGCATGATTATACAATGGGGAAAAAAAACCTCTTCAACAAATAGTGTTGGGAGCACTGGGCAGCTACATGCAAAAGAATAAAACTGGGCCACTGTCTTACACCATATACAAAAATAAACTCAAAATAGATTAAAGACCTACATGTGAGTCCTGAAATCATATAAATCCTAGAAGAGAGCACAGGCAATAATTTTTTTTGACATTTTCCATAGCAGCATTTTTCTAGATACATGTCTCCTGAGGCAAGGGAAATAAAAGCAAAAATAAAGTACTGGGAACACATCAAAATAAAAAGCTTCTGCACAGCAAAGGAAACAACCAACAGAACTAAAAGACAACCTACTGAATGGGAGAAGGTATTTGCAAGTGACATATCTGATAAAGAGTTAGTATCCAAAATATGTGAAGAACTTACACAGCTCAACACCAAAAAAAGAAAAAAAAAGAAAGAAAGAAGAGAAAAGAAAAGAAAAGAAAAAAGAAAGACCAACAAATAATCCTGTTAAAATATGGGCAGAAGACATGAACAGGCATTTCTCCAAAGAAGACATACAGAGGATCATCAGGCACATAAAAGGATGCTCAACATCACTCATAATCAGGGGAATGAAAATTAAAACTACAGTGAGATATCATCTCACACTTGTGAGAATGGCTAAATCCAAAAACACAAGAAACAAAAGGTGTTGGCGAGAATGTGGAGGAACGGGAACCCTCTTGCACTGTTGGTAGGGAATGCAAACTGGGGCAGCCACCGTGGAGGACAGGGTGGAAGTTCCTCAGAAAATTAAATATAGAACTACACTATGATCTAACAATCACACTACTGGCTATTTGCCAAAAAAATACGAAAACACTAATTTGAAAGGATACACGAACCCCTACATTTATTGTAGCATTATTTACAATAACAAAGACATAGAAGCAGCCCAAGTGTCCATCAGTTGATAAATGGAAAAAGGAAGTTGTAATGTATATATATAATGGAATATTACTCAGCCATAAGAAAAGAATGAAATCTTGCCATTTGGAACAACATGGATGGGGCTTAAGAGTATAATGCTAAGCAAAATAAGAGAAAAAGAAATATATGGTTTCAGTCATATGCGGAATTTAAGAAACAAAACAAAGGAATAAAGGGGAAAAAAAGAGAGTGAGAACAAGCAAGAAACAGACTCTTAACGACAAAGGACAAACTGCCCCTGCCACCAGGGGGGGAGGTGGGTAGAGGGATGGGTGAAACAGGTGATGGGCATTAAGGAGAGCACTTGTCGTGATGAGCACTGGGTGATGTATGCAAGTGTTGAATCACTATATTGTCCACCTGAAACTAATATAACACTGTGTGTTAACTATCGGTATAAAATACTGAGAAAGAAAGAGAAAGAGAAAGAGAAACAGAGACAGAGGTGCAAAAGTGATGACTGTTTTCTTTGGTATAGAAAATCCGACTACTACTAAATCACTGTTTCCTAATTTGGAGCTGGCTGGTAAGTCAGCCCTCCTATGGCTTGCCCAAGAGATTAACTGAAAAACTTGAAATTACTTCATTGGGATAAAACATTGGCAAAGATGGAAGAAATGCGCTAAACAGGATATGCTGACGTTACTAATGCATTAGCAAGGACACTAAAGGCAAACTCTTCTTTGGGATTACTGCCCTTAGTTCAGGCTGTTTTACTAAGATATTGGAGATTGGGCGGCTTCGTCATGCTTCTGAAGACTGACAAGCCCAAGATGAAGGTACCAGGAGACTTGGTGCCTGGTCAGAGCTCTTTTCCTGGTTTGCAAAACAGGTGTCTTCTTGCTGTGTCCTCACAAGGTGGAGAGAGAGATCACCTCTCTTGTGTCTCTTCTTATCAGGGCACTAATTCTGTTCACCGACATGACCTAATTGCCTCCCAAAGTCCTCATCTCCAGAGACCATCACACGAAGGGTTAGGGCTTTTACTTACGAATTTGAGGGAGACACTAACATTCAATTTATAGCACTTATTAATACATGAATGGCGTAATGTGAGGAGAAACACAGGACAAATTACTCAAGAAGAATTTAGTGAGTTTCCTACAAGTATCCTAGAGCAGTGGCGGTCAAGAGGTTGTTGTTTTAGTAGCAAACATCCAGAGTGTCTAATAAAATCTTTCAATCTTTCTCAGAACTCCCACCCTGTGCGTGAAATAAATAAACACAGGACCTGTCTGATTTTAGTGAAGAAAATGGCCCAGAACCCATACAGCATTGTGTCCCCCACTTTTCCATCTCAGATGCCTTTTTTGTAAAGGATATTGCCCAAATGGATGCTGCATGGAGAGATAATATGTTTAGGCATTAAATAGGTTTTAAATACAATGATGAAATTAATAGACACCAGTTATGTTATATTTAAAATGGCTTGGCAAAAAATCAAAACAAAAAAAACCTGTCAACTTTACATCAGTTTCTCATATTAAAACAATCAAAACCAAAAACCTACAGGGGCGCCTGGGTGGCTCAGTCAGTTAAGTGTCCAACTTTGGCTCAGGTCATGATCTCTCAGTTCACGAGTTCCAGCCTGGAGTCAGGCTCTGTGCTGACAGCTCAGAGCCTGAAGCCTGGTTCCAATTCTGTATCTCCCTCTCTCTGCCCCCACCCCCCACTCTGTCTCTCTTTCTCTCAAAAATAAACATAAAAAAAAGCTTATCAAACTTTCAAGGGTTGAGCTGTGTCCCCCCCACAAAAGATGCTTAAGTCTTAGCCTCCAGGATCTCAGAATGTAACCTTATTTGGAAATAAGGCCTTTAGGGAGGTAATCAAATTTAAATGAGATTATTAGGGTGGGTACCATATGACTGTCTTTACATAAAGGACATGTGCAAGCAGGGAATGCCTGAGGCTAGAAGAGTGGCTTAGACCAGATTTCCCTCCAAGCCCTCCTAAGAAACCAACCTGCGGATGCCCAGATTCCAGAGCTGTTGCCTGTGAGATGATGGATGTCTGTGGTTTAAGTCACCCACTCTGTGGCACTTGGTTATGAAAGCCCTGGGAAACAAATACACAAACAAAGAAGAAACTGTTGGTGCCTAAAATCTCAAAACCCAGGGAATACTGGATAAGCAGATTCAGAAGAAAAATGAGACTGTATTTTTCCAGAGAAGGAAGGCAAACAACCTCAGTAGAGTCCCTCCCATGGACCAGGCTCTGGGCAAGTCTGGTGTGACCTGTTAGCTCATCAAATTCTCATTGCAGCAATAAGACATTGGTTACTGATCCCTCGTGGATGAGGAGATCGAAGCTCAGAGAGAATCATTTGTTCCCCAAGGTCACACTACCACTAAGTGGTGAGTTTGATTCCAAAAATCTATGCTAATACTATTGGGCACTTCCTATGTCTGGGGGCTTTACAAGTAGGAGCTCATTCGATCCTCACCACAGCCCTGTGGGGTAGCACCCGTGAATGTAAACTATTTCTCATCTTAGTCATTTTTGAGATTTTTTAAAAACAGAATTATCTTCGAGGAGTTTTCTCCATAGTTATAATTCTTTCTTGGATTAATTCATCTAAACGATAGTTGTGTTACTGTTATAACATTTCCCAGTTGGTTATTGCTGATATAAACGAATTGTTGCAAGATATATTACACTGTGGTTACAGTCCGGGCCCTACTATCCACTATCCACAGGTTACCCCTTGCTCTGCGACCTTAGGAAAGGTATTTAATCTCATCTTTGTGCATTAGCCACTTTATCTGTGTAATGGAGAAAATCATAGCACCTACCACATGGGGTTGGTGTGAGAATTAAATTAATTAACATATTTAAATCATTAGTGTAATAGGTATTAGCTCTCGGTGTTGTTATTTATTGTTATCATCCCATTGGTAAAATGATAAATGTAAAAGGATAAATGATACATTTACAAATGATAAATTCTGTAAAATGTAGGTTTTGTTTTTTTGGCCAGAAACATAGGTTTTCTAGTCAGGCTGATCTGGGTTTGAATTACACATCTGTCATCTACTAACTATGTGAATTTCTCAAAATTCTTCTCCAGGCCTTTTCTTGTTCAATTGGGTAATTTAACTCTGTTTAAGAATACACAAACCTTTAAAAAAGAAAAAAGAAAAAAAAGAATAGACAAAACTTTGCGTTGCTTTAGATTTTTTTAAAGTTTATTTATTTATTTTGAGAGAGAGGAAGAGAGAGAGAGAGAGAGAGAGCACGCGCAAGGAAGGGAGGGGCAGAGAGAGAAGGAAAGAGAGAATCCCAAGCAGTTCAGAGAATAATGCAGGGCGTGATCCCAGGAACCACAAGATCATGACCTGGGCCTAAATCAAGAGCTGGACGCTCAACAAATTGAGCCACCCAGGTGCTCTTTGGTTTAGATTTTTAAAGATTACCAGAGCATATCTATGTTAAACCAGTACAGGCCAGAGATAACAAAATGGTGGTTTAGCTAAAATACCAGAATTGGGGCACCTGGTTGGCTCTGTCGGTTAGACATCTGGTAAGCAACTGACTCTTGATTTTGGTTCAGGTCATGATCCCAGGGTCATGGGATTGGGCCCTGCAGCAGGCTCCACGCTAGGTGTGGAGCCTGCCTGAGACTCTGCCCCTCTCCCCCACTGTCTCTCTCTCTCTTTCTGTTTTTCGGTTTTTTCTCTTTTAATTTTTTAATGTTTATTTTTGACAGAGAGAGAGAGACAGAGCATGAGGAGGGGAAGAGTAGAGAGAGGGAGACACAGAATCCCAAGCAGGCTCCAGGCCCTGAGCTGTCAACACACAGCCCAATGTGGGGCTTGAACCCACAGGCGGGGAGATCATGACCTGAGCCAAAGTCAGGCACTCGACCGACTGAGACACCCAGGTGCCACCCTCTCTCTCTTTCTCTGAAATAAAAATTTAAAAATAACATAAAATAAAATACCAGAATTATTTTGAGTTTCTTATGGTGTCAAAGAACAATGAGTTCAGCTCTGGGCAAGGAATGAAAGGGAGAAATTGAGAGAAAGGGAAAGAGAGACAAAGGCAGAGAAAAAAAGAAAGTCCAATAAATTCTGTTGAAGTTCTGTTACATCTAAAGTAATGGATAATATACACGACGTATTAATGACTTCTTACAACTATTAAAAAAGGTTCCACAATTCTTGGCATCCAGTCAAACACAGATAAGGGCAGATTTTTTAATAAAGCCAGTTCAAGCTTTGTGTTGAGCAGAAGGAGGCCATGAGGGCCGAGTGTCCGTGTGACAGGAAATGGTGTAACGGGTTCATTCCTACTTGAGATCAGCAAATGTGTTCTGACCTCCAGCTTTGACTCAGCTGCTTGGCTCCGCCCACTAAGGCCGGTAGAGCATAGAATCTGTATGAACTAAGTACTTTGAATGACATTTGAACCAGCTTTGCAAAGTTCTTAGCACAATGGCTGGCAATGAGAAAACAATAAATCTTATAATCATTACACTTGTCTGTCTGGAAACCAAACTACTAACTTCCTACGAGAAGGAACACAAAGATGATTCTGTATTCGCAGCCGCTACCTTTTAGTTTCTCGGGGAAATGTGTGATTCCACTTCTCTACCTTTCTAACTATGAGCTTTAAAGCTTGTTTGTTTAAGGCATTTATTTGGCTGTGTCAGGGCCCTTAGAGAATTTCAAAGCTTGGATTACCATAATCTTGTTTCAAATACAAAACCGTGAATAATAATAAAAAAAACAACCATACAAGAAGACCAAGAAATATTTGAAACAGTATTTCACAGTTTGATCATGAACAACAGCAATGTATTTGATTCATTCCTGAGTTGGGAAAATAAATGCCATTTACTGATGTTAGTAGCTGCTTGTTCTCCAGAAAAATCACATAAAAATCTCGGAGCGCAACTCTGCAGGGAATCTCCCAACCAGCTCACTTCATCACTTCTGGAGAAGTTTGCGACACTGTCTCCTGAATGACAACCATGAGAGAACAGATGGCATAAAAAGGAAGTTTCACAGAATAATAAGAATAGTGCCCATTATTTTGAAATAATCCTTCAAGACGGACGCAGCCACCTTGAATTATTATGTAATTTTAACCAAACTATGTAGAAAAAAGGTAGTTATACTCCACCTATTTCTTCAAAGGATTTGAAAGTAGATCATGGGCGCCTGGGTAGCCCATTCAGTTGAGTGCCCGACTCTTGATTTTGGCTCAGGCCATGGTCTCAGGGTTATGGGATCAAGCCCTGTATTGGGTTCTGCATTTGACATGGAGCCTGCTTGGGATTCTCTCTCTCCCTCTTTTCCCTCTTCCTCTGCCCCTTCTCTGGTCGCACTCTTGCTCTCTCTTTCTCTCTCTCTCTTAAAAAAAAAAAAAAGAAAAGAAAAAAGACCCATTGTAAGGCTGTTAGAATGGAAGAATGGAAGAAGCCACTGATGATTGTATGGTGCTCTGGGCTGGACCTTCTCACCCCCTCATCAATCCTGGAAGGTCAAATACAATCCCTCAGTGCTGGCTCACAACCAACCCCACACAATATGGCCAAAGACTGAAAAAAAGTGTGTATAACTTCTCAGGGCAGTGCTCACACAAAAAATTTGTTTTGTACATTTAGTTGATGGGTGTTTGTTTGTTTGTTTGTTTGTTGGGCTGAAGTGAACTGACCAATTCATTTAATGTGATCAGAACCACACCCTCATTTTGACAGATATCTGGTTGCATGCAACAGGGACGCAACTTATCCAAATAGTCCTGTCCCCTCTCCATTTAAAAAAAAAAAAAAAAAAGTTTTGTTTGCTTGTTTTCACAGGAAAAGGGATCTGGAGTTGGGGAGAGCATCATGGGTGGGGCAGCTTCGTGACAACAGGAGTCCAGGCTCTTTCCAGCTTTTCGTCCTACCATCCTTAGTGTGTGGCTTGTTTCCTCATCTTTCGAAGACAGATACTTCATCTCTAGGTAGGTGTCTGTGTTCCCGGCAGGAAGAAGTAGAGAGGACAAAGGGTTAAGGATAAAAGGCAAAAGATGCATGAACTTTGTAACAAGCTTTCTGAGAGCCTCACATTCACTTATATCTCATTAGCCAGAATGTGGCCACATGGCCACTCCTAGAGGCAAGGGAGCCTAGAGAAATAAATATTTCTAACTGAGCGTCTTGACGTTCCTTCCCAAACAAAACTGAGTGTTTGTTGGTAAATAAGGGAGGAGGGAAGGATATTGGGTGCAGATTAACAGTGTTTGCCACACAGTTTTGACCTCTTTAACTTAATACAAAAAAGTAAGACATGTCAATTTCCTTATTCCACACCTTCAGTGAATTTCAGGAAGGCAGGATGTGTGTGTGAGTGTGTGTGCCTAGGGGATTTCTGAAATTTTTATACTATCTTCAGTAGGATTTTTTAAAGCACAGTTTTAGGTTTATGGAAAAATTGAGAAGATAGCACACAGAGTTCCTATGTACTTCCTTACCCAATTTCCCTTAACATCTTATAGTATGTTACAATTAATGAAATAATATTGATACTTTGTTACTAACTAAACTGCATCATTTATTCACATTTCCTTAGGTTTACTTATGTCTTTTCTGTGCTAAATCCCACCCAGGACACCACACTACATTTATTTGTCATATCTCAGTTTCCTCTTGGTTGTGAGAGTTTCCCAGACTTTCCTTGTTTTTGATGACCTTGACAGTTTGGGGGAGTACTGCTACTCGAGTCCATTTTAGGATGCTCTTCTATCAGAATTTGTCTGGCATTTTCCTCATGATTAGCCTGGGGTAATTCACTGCCCAGAAGGCAGATGACGGAGGTAAATTGCCATTTTCATCACATAATATCAAGGGTATGTACTATCAGCATGATTTATCACTGTTGATATTGACCTTGACATTGACTGAGGTAGAGTTTGTCAAGTGTTCAACTACAAAGTTACTCTTTTGTTTTCTCCCTTTCCTGATGGTACTCCATGCAACCCACACTTAAGAAGGAAGGAGTCAGGCCCTCCATCCTGAGGCTAGCGTTATCTACATAAGTTATTTGAAATTCTCATGCAAGGCAGATTCATATCCTCTCCTTTATTTATTTGTGCAATTATTTATTTATATCATTATGGACTCCTGGCTATTTATGTATACTTTGGGTTTGTAATACCTTCCTACTTATTTTGCTCCTCAAACGCATTGGGAATACTTTCAGTTGGTTCCTATGCCCCTTTGACATATCCCAACAATGTAGTTGTGTGTGTGTGTGTGTGTGTGTGTGTGTGTGTGTGTTTGACTACTTTCTTATTTTCTGGTACTATGAAGTGTTACAGGCTTATCTAATTTCCTGCTCCAGGTCTAGAATCAGCCATTTCTCCAAAGAGGAACTCAGGACTTTAAAAATATTGTTTCTCCCACGTTACAACTGAGATGATTGAGGCAGATTAGATAGTCTCCAGAGCTAACTGGTAATAGTATTAGTGTAAGATCCCCAGGCCCTTTCTTTTAGACCATGATTTTTATCTGTTTATTTAATAAATCTTGTTAGAATCTGTGCAGAAAATTCAAGTAAACACAGGTTTACTGGCCAGGAAAGGACAGACTTTTGTCCTTAGTATAGAACCCCAGATATATCCCTGAGAATTGTCAAATTGTGAACAGTGAAACTTAGTGAATGTCACACTCTAAAGGAGAAGAATAAATATTATGGAAATATTGAGAAGATGTGGGGGGAAACCTTGGCTCATCCACTGAGAAGTGGTTCTTTCTCAGAGAAACAGGGTCCCTGTGGGAGTCTGAGTAGTTGTTGGAGCAGCAAATGCCCCTGATGGGTATATAATCTCTGCCAGAGCTGCGGGGATCCTGAGACTCAAGTCAGAGGGGCTGGGGTCACCCCTCAGGAAGCTGGCTTTCTGTGTAAGCCTCGGGTTCTCTGACACATGATTCTTAGTCCTACAGAGAGCTTATGGAAACCCTTGGGAGCAGCTAACATAAAAATGACTCAAGATAATTTAGGATGTTTTGGGCATGTTTTGCCTTTTGAATCAGGTTGGGGATTATTACAAAAACTGTGTGACTGAAGCCCTCGGACCTTCCGGAGGCACAGCACAGTACCTGGAAAAGATATTAAAACTGCCACGCTGGGGATATAAGCATGAAGTGTGCTCTTTCCACGACTAAAACTCATTAACGTTCACATCCTATCACATTTGTTAAGCGTTTGTTAATCAAAATGGACTGGTGGGATTTATCATCCTAGACTCTTCCCCATTGATCTCTTTTCTTTAAGAAATTCCCTAGTGTGCTGATCCAAAGCTCCCCCAAGGAACTCCCATGCTTCTATTCCATTTAATTTCTTACCAGTAGCTTATTGCTATATGAAGCGTACCTTTCTTTAAAGTTCATTTCATACAGATTCAGTTGCCCTCTTCAGTATATTGTGTTCGCCTGTTGTCTGCATATTCAGAGGCCCCACATGAAAAGCAGGATAAAATTAGATGATAAATCACTTCCATCATTGCTTGCACCAGAGTCTCTATTTTATTTCCCCCCGTGATTTCATCATACACACAAAATAATCAGCTATGTTAACATTCTTGATAAATGTTACAGATCCAGGAGGCACATTCAAAGCTCTGAATATATATGATAATCATCTGAGTTATGTAGAATAAATACGATCTGTTCTGCTTTTTCTTCTGGGCATATTTAGCAATGAACTTTGATAAGTGCTAGGGAGATCTGTATTGATCAGGGTCCAGTCCAGATATAGCAACCGCACCAGTTATGTTTTTATAATAGGGTCTTATATAAAGGGCTGTTAGCGAGGCATCCGGAATTGTTAACTAGGTAACTAAAAGTCAGAAAGAGAACGATAAGGTATCACAGAGGTAGCAAGTGAGGGAAGCAGCTACTGCCTGGAGCCGGGGAAACGAAGGGAAGAGGTTGGGATTATTAAAATTTAGAAGCTTGAACAGTAATTCAGATCTCTGACGAGGGGGGCACCCCTCAGCTGATCCTGGCGTTTCTGAGCTTAGCAGAGGGGCCCCAAGGATCCGAGACCCACACGTGTGAGGAATGGGCACTGAAGGACTGGTGCTGGAGTCTGAGGTGGTGCAAGAAGTTGGCTCTGTGAGTGTTGGGAAAGCTGCTGCTTCTGGAATAAACTGCCACTTCCAGGGGCCAGAAGACGCGTGGCTGGGGGACGCTGGCAGGAAGGGAGGCCAGGCTGTGTAGAACAGTGGTTACAAGTAACGGCCCTAAAGTCAGAATGACTGCTTGGCATCCCCGCCCCATCACTTTTTAGCTCTGTGACCTTGGGCAAGTTAAGTTAGCCTCAGTGTTCTCATGCATAAAATGGGGCTAGTATCCTGTGTCTGATATTCCTTAACTAAGGATCAAGAGTGACAGTCTATGTAAAGTGCTTGGCAAAGGACCTAGTACATAAACTCCCATTGTACTATTGTTGCTGTTGTTACCAATAAAGGGAAGAGAGTTTGTTTCATTTTATTCATTTTTTAAAGATTTTATTTTAAGTAACCTCTACACCCAACATGGGGCTTGAACTCACAACTCTGAGATCAAGCGTTGCACACTCTACTGACTGAGCCAGCCAGGCGCCCCTGAGAGTTTAAATCAATGCTTCTCCATCCAGTGTGAATCTGTTCCCCATGGGACATTCAGAAATGCCTGGAAAGATTTTTGTCACGACTTGGGAACAGTGCTCCGGCATCTAGTGGACAGAGGCCAAGGATGCTGCTAAACATCCTACGAGGCACAGGACAGCAAAGAATTATCTGGTCAAAACAGTGAACGGTGCTGAGGTGAAGACGCCTCATTTTGAATAAAAACAAAAATTATGCTCTAAGAACTATGAAGGATTCAGAGGGAGGAAGACTAGTCTGGGCACACTGTGAAGAAGGAGTCCTGGAAGGATGAATACATTTGGCTCAATGAGTAGACAAAGGAGGGCATTCCTTTGGGTAAGGGGCAGAGAGAGAGAGGGCAGCCCCTTGGGTAAGGGGCAGAGAGAGAGAGAGAGAGAGGGAGAGACTCTTAAGCCGGCTCCACACTTGGCACAGAGCCAGACACAGGGCTTGATTTCACAACCGTGAGATCCTGACCTGAGCCAAAATCAAGAGTCAGTTGCTCAACCAGCTGAGCCACCCAGGCACCCCAAAGATTTTATTTTTTTTTTTAAGTAATCTCTACACTCAGTGTGGGGCTGGAACTCACTAGCCTGAGATCCAAGAGTCACATCCTCCACCAACTAAGCCAGCCAGGCGCCCTGAGAGCTTGTCTCCTTCTCTACCTTTATTACTAAGTTGCACATCCAAACCCTCACAGAGATGCTGTAAATCACTGAGTCAGAAAGGAAATGCCAAGTATGAGTCTCCATTCAGTTTGGATTTCTACAGGAAATCTCTCACAACCACCTGTCATTATTATGAGGAAAAAGATATCCCTACAAGATACATCCCTGACTTGTCTGTCATGTCAGTCAGCATTTTTCTGAAGTCAGAAAAAACTCAGATGGTGAGGGTAGACGCCGCAAATGCAGCTACCTTTTCAGAGTGCTACCTTCTAGATTAGCGTCTCCTCTAGAAACTAGGTGACCTTCTAGAGCAGTGGCCTTAACAGAAAGCCAGTCTTTCTAGCTAAACCGTAGCTTGGCAAATCCAGCTGGGCTTTGGTCTGCTCGAACTCATGCAAATAAGCTTACACAGTTAGTATTAGAAAGACTCAGCCTTGTTGGTTTATTTTTGCTTTTGTTGCCTTTGCTTTTGATGTCACATCCAAAAAATCATCACCGAGACCAATGTCAAGAAGATTATTCCCTATGTTTTCTGTTAGGAATTTTATTGTTTCAGGTCTTATGTTCAAGTCTTTAATCCACTTTGACTTGATTTTATATCCACCCCCTTGTTCAGTGCAGCATCATTCACAATAGCCAAGATATGGAAACAACCTCAGTGCCCAACAATGAACAAGTGAATAAAGGAGATGCAGTATGTATATACAATGGAGTATTATTCAGCCACGAGAAAGAAGGTAATCCTGCCATTTGCAACAAAATGCAAATAAAAATGGACAAAACTTAAGGGCTTTATGCTAACTGAAACAAGTCAGACAGAGAAAGGCAAATACCATGATATCAATTAAATGTGGGATCCAATAAAAAGCCAAACTCATAGAAACAGAGATTACCAAAGGTGATGGAGAGGTGGTGACCAAAGGCTGGGGAGGGGGAAAATAGGGAGATTTTGATCAAAGAACACAAACTTCCAGCTATATGATTAATAAGTTCTAGTGATCTAATGTAGAACATGGTCATAGTCATTTATAATCCTGTATCATATACTTGAAAGTTCCTAAAAGAGTAGATATTAAATCTTCTCACCCCCAAAAAGAAATGGTAATAATGTGACATTGGTAAAAGTATTAGCTAATGCCACAGGGGTCGTCACTTTGCAACATGTAAATATCAAATCACACTGTTGTATGCCTTAAACAGGCACAAGGTTATATGTCAATTATATCTCAATAAAGCTGAAAGGCAGAAATAGATTCGATCACAGTCAAGGTTGTACCGTAAATGAGTTGCCTGAGAGTTGTCATGTTTTAGAAGAACTGAGACAACACTCAACCAGGAGTCAGGGAAAGGGGGTGAGGATCCAGCTTTGCCACCAATAAACTATGTGACTTCCTTCCAACAAAGCCCCACACGTCTCTCTGCCTTTGGTTTCCTCACAATGAAAATAGGGTCATTGGAAAAGGTATCCTGATGTTAATTTAGGGTGTAACTTAAAGGTTTTATCTTGCTTCTTTTCTGAATCTAAAATTCCTAGATCTTTGTTGACTAATGTTAGGAAACACTACGTAGTTGTTTGCTCTAACCTGCCTTTCCCCCCTAAAATGGAGACTCTGTGAGGACAGGGTTTTACTTTATCATGGCTGTATCCTCAGCACCTAGAGTAATTCCTGGCTGATAGTAGGCACTCAATAAATATTTGTTGAATTTTGAAAGATCTCAAGTCTCCAACAATCTAGGGCCAGAGACAGAAAACACAAGGAGAGTTAGGTATTTGAGAATTCAAACTAGAGACAGGGTAATATAAGGGAAAGCTGGAAGAGATGTTACTTGAGCTGAGTGCTGTAGTATGAATAGGAGTTTGCATGAGAAAAAGTAAGGGAGAAGCCTTTCTTTTTTCTTTTCTTTTCTTTTTTTTCTTTTCCTTTCTTTTCTTTTTTCTTTTCTTTTCTCTTAAATTTACTTTGAGAGAGAGAGCAAGTGAGAGAGGGGCAGAGAGAGAGAGAGAGAGAGAGAGAGAATCTCAAGCAGTCTCCGCACTATCAGTGCAGAGCCTGATGCAGAGCTCGAACTCATGGACCTCACGGACCATGAGATCATGACCTGAGCTGAAGTCAAGAGTTGGACGCCTAACTGACTGAGACACCCAGGTGCCCCAAGGGAGAAGCCTTTCTGAACAGAGTATTAGGTATGCAAATGCATGAAAGAACAAAGTTCTTCTAAAAACTGCAGCTTGCAGGGGCGCCTGGGTGGCGCAGTCGGTTAAGCGTCTGACTTCAGCCAGGTCACGATCTCGCGGTCCGTGAGTTCGAGCCCCGCATCAGGCTCTGGGCTGATGGCTCGGAGCCTGGAGCCTGTTTCCGATTCTGTGTCTCCCTCTCTCTCTGCCCCTCCCCCGTTCATGCTCTGTCTCTCTCTGTCCCAAAAAAAATAAATAAAAAAAAACGTTGAAAAAAAAATTTTTTTTAAAAAAAACTGCAGCTTGCTGTAGTGTTGCTCTGGCTGGGTAAAAGAAACAGAAGGGAAGACGTCAGAAGGCAACGTGAGAGAAGCGCCCAGGAAGAGAGAGCCTTGTGTGCCTACTGGCTGACAATTGTCAAGGAATGGGAAGCAACCAAAGAGTTGTCTCATGGCCAGCCTGAGACGTGACAGAGCTTTTACTGAGAGCCATGGGGAAAACAACTGGGGCTGAACAAGAGGCAGGAAGTGCGATTAGGCACAGTGTCTGCCTGTGGCTGAGAGAGAGATAGTGGAGAGCAGATTACAGTCTTCCTAATCTATCAGGTCTTCTGAACTAGGTTAGATAGATTAAACTGACCATTCGTCAGGGATTTCTCTGCTTGTCAAGACAATACAAGACTCAAAACACTTGTGGTAGATTAATTACTGGGTATATCTGGCTCCACTCAAGTGAGGTTATTAGTTGGGATTTCCATCAGAGTTCCCTTTCGGCCATGTGTTGACTGGTTTTGAACGAGTCTTACAACAGGTAGGTTTCTGTCTTCAGGTCATATTCTATACATTTCCTTGGACATCTCAATAGGGACATCCCCTTCATCATCACCATCAAATTTCCTGGCAGGTTTTTATAGAAATGTGTACGTGAACACTGGTTTTGAAATTCGAACTCATGGTGTAATTTTCTCTACTACACTCATCAGTTTCAGAAAAACGAGATTTGCAATATCATCACTTTTTACCAGGCCATTTCAATATTACTGAATGGGCTCAACTGAAAAGTAATGAAAAAAAGTTTCTCAGTTTCTCATTATTTTGAGATTGAACATGTCCTTCCAAAGGTGTTCCCGTTGCTTACTTAAAGCTTAATTATGTCTTCTTTTTCCTTTCACAAATACACTTGTGTCATTTTTAAGGTCTTTGGGTTCTTCCGTTAGCTTTTAACTTGTTTGTTATCTTTCCATATGGGCCCGTCTTCATATCAAAATGAGAATATTGGCCACTAGGGCCCAGGTATCCCTCCCGTTGTCAGATGTAACATTCTCTTTATGGAAAGGGAGAGGCAGCAGGTTTACCTTCTTCCAGCAGTTTCTTTCTGGGTGCATGATTGTGATGTTTTTATAACAAAAATGGCAGGACCCTTTTGTATTGAGCAGAGCACATGCTGTTCCCCAATCACAAATGAGACACAAAGAGCATCATTGAATGGATAACAATGAGGACCATATCATTCATGCTTAGTCGCCTCATTACTCTGTTTTAATTAGCCCTCTAATTATTTTCAGCTGCTGCTAATGAGCTTCCACTGTGGAAAAAAACACACACATACACCCCCTCAGTAAATATACTGAAAACCACTTTTCAGGTCAGTGGAGGGGTTATATTCACAGATTTATTGGCAGCAAAAGTCATGGTGACTTTTGTCTTGTGAACGGTTAATCACGTTGAAATGTTATGAAACTCATGATTTTTGCCCCACATTTTGATTCTAGTTTTTCCATGAGTTTTGTCTCTTCACAGAGAAGGCGTTCTCAATCTACAGCCTAAAGGCAGCCTTAGTTTGATTTCATTCAGTTCACAAAGATCTGGAGAAGTTTTAGCTGAAAGAATAATTTTCCTCCCTGGGGAGCACCTTCACTCACACATTTGGAATGATTGTGTAGATTCTTTACAGACTTGGTAAAGCATAGAAAGAACTATGAAGAGTGTTTTCTTTTTTAAAAAAAGTTAATGTTTATTTTTGAGAGAGAGAGACAAAGAGAGACGGAGAGAGAGACAGAGCACGAGTCGGGGAGGGGCAGAGAGAGAGGGAGACACAGAATCCGAAGCAGGCTCCAGGCTCTGAGCTGTCAGCACAGAGCCCGACTTGGGGCTCGAATCCACAAACTGTGAGATCATGACCTGAGCCGAAGTCAGATGCTTAATGACTGAGCCACCCAGGGGCCCTTGAAGAGTGTTTCTTGGTGGTGTTCCATTGCTTATAGAACTCAAATCCAAATCTCTGAGCCTAGTACTGTGGGCCCTGCTAGGGTGGTTCCATTCCCCATCTTCCCTCAATTCCTACCAACACACACACACACACACACACACACACACTCCAAACATGTATACTATTGCTTCTTTTGGACCTTTGTTTATTCCCGGGCTACTGCCTAGAATCTTCCTCCCATCCCTCTACATATGGATCTTCACCATGCTTTACGGACACCTGTTACAAGGAAGCTGTAGTGTGCTGGTAAATATTTCACAGCTTTCCAGGAACACACACACACACACACACACACACACACACACACACAAGCAAGCAGGCAAACTGATTTGTGGCATTTACTGATTTCCATAGAGTAAATATTCCCACTATGGCCAATTTCAATCTACCAGTGATGGCACTGGATGAATAGTTGGAAGAGACGAGCAGTTGTACATATTATTATTAGAAATAATCTAAATTATTTCTATCATCAGATACAATAAAGTTAAGCAACCTCCAGAGCATAGATAATAGTAAAAGAGAATGAAGTAACTAAGAAACGCTGAGTCCAGTATTTATCACCTTTATTTTCAGTATAGTTGAGCTGTAACTTTATTTAACTTAATTTTTTTTAATGGTCATTTATTTTTGAGAGAGATGGAGACAGAATGCGAGTGGGTTAGGGGCAGAGGGAGAGGGAGACACAGAATCCAAAGCAGGCTCCAGGCTCCGAGCTGTCAGCACAGAGCCCGACATGGGGCTCGAACTCACGAGCTGATATCATGACATGAGCCAAAGTCGGATGCCCAAGCGACTGAGCCACCCAGGCGCCCCTTAACTTAATTTTTAATAACGTCTATATTTAACGACTGAAAATTTGACAATCGGTGCTTGTGAGCTGGTTGAAGCCAGCTCCAGCACCCCCCTGCACGGACCCTACCATCCCTTCCCCAGCCCACGGAAATCTCCCTCTCTGTGCACATACTAGCTATTTATTTTGACAATTCATTCAAGCAAACATGTGTCTAGTGCCTACTATGCATCAGGCATTCTAGTTCAGGGATTCGGGCAAAAAGCACATAAGAAAATGAAAGCCCAACTTCAGATGTAATCAGGTCCACCGAGAGGACAGTAAATGGGGGTGAGTGGTACCATCTATCACAAAGATAGACTCACGGGTGAGCAGAAATGGGGAAGCAGGGCAGAGGAGTAGGGGCTGGGTTTTAGATAAGTTAGGTTTAGATGCCTGTTAGACACCCAAGGAAGAGCTGCAATTAGACAATTTCTTTAGAGATTATATAACATTTGGAAACCAAGTGTTGTAGGATGAATCGTGTACCCCCGAGAATTCTTATGTTGAGGTCTCACCCCCAGTTTCTCAGAATGTGACTCTATTTGGAGGCAGTGTCTTTAAAGACATGCTTCAGTTACAATGAGGTCATAAAATGAGTTGTGACCGTGTCGATTTCTCTTGTTTAAATCACCCAGTCTGTGGTACTTTGTGAAGGCAGCTCTCGCTAACTAATACACCAGGCAAAGGCTTTAATCAATCATATTCCACCCGCCATAAACTTTTCACATACGTGTATCTTCGTTCCTCAGCTACACTCTAAGCTCCTTGAACGAAGGAACCATGTATCCCCCCCCCAGCGTCTGTCACACCGTAGTGGCTTACCACGGTTGCCCTTGTGGGGGTTCAGTTGGGCCCAGTGGCTGCAGAAGTGGGGGTGGAGCACTGTATCTAGAGCAGAAAAGGAACTAAGAACGCCAGTGTCCTTGTTCCATACAAAGCAGCTACTAGATTCTAATCATCCCCGGGGCAGTGCGCTTGCCCTGGAGGAGTACCAGCGTGCCTTCCATCTACACTGCATTTCACACTGACCACACTTGCACGCTGACTAAGCATCATCACCACCCTTCTGCGGCACTTCAGAAAGGGGCAGAGGCCAGCGTGAGGCTAGGTCTGGCGCACGACCAAGGGGGCCAAACTTGGGTCTCCGTGTCACCTTGACTGTTCAGGGTCCTGGGGAGTTCTTGGTACAAAGGCTGATTCCTCAAGGGAACCACGGGATCCAAGAAAGTATTGAATTAAAATATCTTCAGGAGTGTAGGACAAAGTCTTCCCCAGAGAACAGACAGCACTTAAACCCAGGAAGAAAAAAAAAAAAACCCAGTCTTGCCACCAGAGTCAGGAGTAAACAAGTTTGTGTTATGCATTATTCAGAAAAGACGTTCCTTATCGTGACCCAGTGTGTCATTTTACTTGACTAGGCTGGGAATTTATCATTTTAATAACAGCCTCTGGGGTTCCGCATTTGTAAATACAGCAAAATTTCCTTTCTTCTAAAAATGACTGAACTACAGACTTGGGGTACCAGCGAGGAAATTCATGTAATTTGCTCATACAGTCTTTTTTTCTCCAAGGACACACCGAGAATACATATTCTGACATTCCTCCTGACCTGCAGTCTCTCCCAATTCTCCGAAGGCTGAAGGCAGACTGACCTGTAGTGCAGTTTCTAGCACGAGTTTCTTTTTCATCTTTGTCTTTGCACAAAATGAAATTCCGGCTCAGCTGATGAACTCGCCAGTGCCCGTTTGTGTTGCGAATCGAGCCCTCCAGGCCTCTGTATTCCACTCCACAGGGAAGACAACCCAACACCTGGAAGCCACGGTTGGAAACTGTCCGCATATAAAACTGGTTTGACCATGTTAACAGAGAGCTGAATGGTGCATTTACTATTTTTGCTTAGTTTTTATTTTTATTTCTTTTTTTAAAGCCATCTTAAGTTTGGTTTTATTTACTTATAGTAGAACCATCCTAAAAACAAACATAATTTGTAAACATTTTCTCTCTTCTGGTCTATTATTTTTATTTTTTTAATGTTCGTCTGTTTTTGAGAGAGAGAGAGAGAGAGAGCGTGGGGCAGGGGCAGAGAAAGAGGGAGACAAAGATTCTGAAGCAGCCTCCAGGCTCTGAGTTGTCAGCACAGAACCTGACGCGGGGCTCGAACCCACAAACCACAAGATCATGATCTGAGCTGAAGTCGGACGCTTAACCAACTAAGCCACCCGGGCGCCCCTGTATTTGTATTTGTTAAATACTTTTTTTCAACCAGCAAATGAGTCTCTCAATCAACAAGTCACACATCTGCAATTCATGCACACTCCACATACCTCACAGGCAGGAGAGGAGGGGAAGGAGAAGGAGAAGGGGGGGATGGGGGGAACGTGGGCCAGTTCCCTGGGGGACCTACGTGTGTTTTGAGGGAGGAAGAGAACCAGAGTAGGGGAAAGTCAGAAGTTGTGTTTAATTAGGAAGGGGGTGCAGTTTGAGATACTAGAGAGGGCCAGTTTCAGAAGAAAATGGAGTCATGGCCTGAGAGGAAGTGGCTGAATGTAGAACAGAGGTCAAAGTCACGGACTCGAGGAAGTCCTGTAGCAAGCTGAAAAGAGAAAAACGCTGTCCTGCCTGTTACGGGTCTCACAGAGCTGCTCTTCTAGCTGTGCAGAGAAGGCCCTCCTGAGGCGCAGACTCAAGGCTCTGTCAAAGTGCCAGTTGCATCCATTGGCTTATGGCCTGTGATCAGCAAACAGCAGTCAGGTTGCTAACCCCACCAAGTGGTACCTCAGCTACCCTTTGGGCAGAGGTCTGCTGTGAGGCTCCAGGAAGATGCACAAGTCTGGGGAATCTATTTTTTTTTTTAAGTTTATTTATTTATGTTGAGAGAGAGAGTGCAAGAGGAACTGCGTGTGCAAGTGGGGGAGGGGCAAAGAGCAAGGGAGAGAATCCCAAGCAGGCTCCACACCATCAGCACAGACCCCCAACACAGGGCTTGACCTCATCAACTGTGAGATCATGACCTGAGCAGAAATCAGACGTTGGACACTTAACTGACTGAGCCACCGAGGCGCCCCTGGGGAATCTTGATACTCAAGATTCAAGGCTCAAGGCTATAAAGAACTTACGTTCAGGGACACCTGGGTGGCTGAGTCGGTTAAGCTTCCGACTTTCGCTCAGGTCACGATCTCACAATTCATGAGTTTGAGCCTCACATCGGACTATCCTTTCTCAGCGCAGATCCTCCGTCTCCCTCTCCCTCTGCCCCTCCCTGCTCAAGTGCACTCTCTCTCAAAAATAAATAAACATTAAAAAAAAAAAGAATTCATGTTCACGTCCAATCAAACTGTAACAGTATCAAGTGCACTAGAGGTGATTGATTGGCTTAGTGTCTGTGAGGGCTCTGACAAAACTCATCTCAGCCCTTGAAGTAATAATTGGAACAATTTTAGGGCGAGGAAACAGGTCAAATATGAAAAGAGTATGTTGCTGGACACCTCATGGTTCACCCATAGGACACGGTCCTTTATGTGCACAACTACAACCTGAACAAGGCTCACGTGTTTTGAAATGCAATACCCTGTGTGAAAATTGGGACATAATGAGGTGAATGAAGGACTATACCGGGTGAGAGAAAAGAGGATCAGCCTGACCTAGTCTGAGGAATTGGGGATCTTTCTCTGAGGAAATGATACTTGGGCTGATATCTGAAGGATGAGTAGGTGCTAAGTAGTAAAAGGGGTGAGGGAGGGTGGAGAATATTCTAGGCAAAAGCCAAAGCATATGCAAACGTCCTGAGGTGAAAGGCAGAACAAAAATAAGTTTGAGGCACTTAAAATGGCTAGTTTGGCTGGAATCTGATGACAAACACCCGAAGAGACTAATCTAAAATGGCAGATAGTTCTCATTGTCAACTAGCGACTTTGGCTGCCAATAATAAAAAACCTCAGTCAGTTGAGCAAAAGTCCAGAGGTAGAACAGGAGACATGACATAAACTTTAAGGTCATAAAGGGCTCAGAGACCTTACATCCACATCATCCCCATCGGTTTTCTTTCAGGACTGGGTTTCACCAACGTTGCTACTAACAGCTCTAAGCTGCACTCAGTCCCAGAAACAGCATCCGGAGGCAGAAATGAACTCCCTTCTGGGGTCTCCTTAGGAACAATAAATGTTTCTCAGAATCACCTCTCCAACACAAACGCACGCATGCACACATGTGCACTCACGCACACAGACACACGCACACATGCACGCATGCACACACACACAGAGCACTTCTCTCCTTGCACATGATGGAACTGATCTGTATCACATACTCCTACACCAGACCCGGCCAAGGGAATGGGGATTTGCCATAACTCACAGAACCAAGATTTACCTGGAGCAGGAAATGGAATCCCCTTCTCAGATGTCAGGACGAGAACTGGTAGACACTAAGCAAAACTGAGGTGCTGCTGGCAAGAAATAAAGGAAAATAAATGCAAAATGCCAAAAGGCATTTTTTTTTTTTCCAGGCAGTATCTGCCATCGCATTTAGGCCACAACAAAAATGTGATCCTTTTAAGATAGAAGCTGTCCATGTAGACAGTCTCCGAGGCATTTGGGAAATGCCTCAATTAGATGGCCATGAGGCTTACGTTTGTTTTAAAAACAAATGAGTTTGTTCTGACTTTGGAAGGATTGTATTTCTGGAGAGCTATGGCAAAATGAAGACAATTTTTAAAATGTTCCTGCATTTGCAAAAATTTCCTCTAGTAGGCGCCAACTCCACCATGTACATTTTTATTGCTTTAAGAAAATATTTTGTATAGCAGGTACAAAGATCAGAGTAAAATGCACTAATCTTAAATGTATAGCTTATTGGATTATTTCGCATGTAAATGCTCATGCAACCACCATCTAGATGGAGACATAAAACATTTTCAGCTCTCAGTGAAATTCCACTGTTCTTTTCGCAGTCAATAGCCCCTCCTGCAAGCAGATTCATTGTTCTGACCGCTCTAAGCGTTTATTAATGTCACCTGTTCTTGAACGTCACCTAAACGGAATCCCATTGCGTGTTGTTTTCAGTTTGGCTTGTTTCATCCCGCAGAGTGTTTGTGAGATTCATCCACGTGGTGTGTAGCACGTCTTTGGTTTTCTTCTTCACTACGTCGTATTCCACAGGATGAATGTATACAATTATCCTTTTCCCTGAGGATGAACATGTGCATTGTTTCCAGTTCGGGGACATATGAGTGTTCCAGTTGCTCCACGTCTTCATCAACAGTTGAAATTCTCGGGTTTGTTTTAGTTATTGCGGTGGATGCGTAGTTGTACCTTGTCACTTTAATGTGCATTTCTCTGAAAAGTCACGGAGCTGAGTCTTTTTTCATGCTCACTGGCCATCTGGACACCTCTTCTTGTGAAGAGCCTATGTCTTGGCCCATTTTTTATATTGAGGTGTTAGTCTTCTCCTTATTGACTCCTAGAAGTTCTTTATGTATTCTGATATAAGTCTTTGGTTGGATATCGTTATTGCAAATACCTTCTCCCAGGATCATTGAGTGAGACGGTCAAGAAAGAATTTTTTTTTTTTCTTTCTGAGTAGGCTCCATACCCAACTTGGGGCTTGAACTCAAAACCCTGAGATCAAGAGGCACATGCTCTACCAACTGAGCCAAGCAGACACCCCAGGATAGAATTCTGAAGATGTTTTATGGTGCAACTTAGTACATTTAAGCAGCACAGGGACAGGACCTGTGGGCAGGAAGAAATATACTTACACTGTGTGAAGCAGGTGGTTCTACACTTAGTGTTCACGGGGGAGGAGATGTGCAGACAGTATTAAATCATAAATGTCTTAGAATTTCTACTTGTAAAACTACTTTCTCATGATTTCTCTGGTGCTTATCATTCACTTTGATATTAACTATTCATGAGGTGTACCAGCAGTCATGAGACCCTTTAAGAATGTAGCAACCAGGAGCACATGGGTGGCTCAGTCAGTTAAGCATCTGACTCTTGATTTCGGCTCAGGTCAAGATCTCATGGTTGTGAGTTCAAGCCCCATATTGGGCTCTGTGCTGACAATGCCGAGCCTGCTTCAGATTCTCTGGCTCCTCTCTCTCTCTCTCTCTTCCCCTCTCTCTCTCAAAAATAAATAAACATTTAAAAAAATGTAGCAACCAGTACATATTTGATCTTTATCAACACTATGTAGGCTATAAATTAGCCTTCCTGGCTAGAGGTGAACATTTTTCTGCTTTTACCCCTCATCAAGACTTTTCATTTTAACAGTGTTTTTTTTTTTTTGTTTTTTTTTTTGTTTTTTTTTTAAGAAACAGAAGTTCTTAACGGTAAGGATGTTGCACTAATAAATCTTTTCTTCTGCGCTTAGTCCTCTTATGTATTGTTTAAGAAGATTCTGTCTACCCCGAGGTCATGAAGTTATTTTCTTCTAAATTTTTTATTTTTTTAATTTTTAACATTTAGGACTATGATCCATATGAAATTAATTTTTGTGTAAGTGTAAAGAAGAGATCAAAGATCCAGGAACATTTATTTGAAGGAACATATTTTCTCCTGAATTGCAGCAGTGTCTATTATAAAGTGACTGTGTAAGGATAGATTTGTTTCTGAACTCTCTATTCCATGCTGGTCTATTCCACTGGTCTATTTGTCTATCCTCGTACGATACATACTGTTTAATTATTATAGCTTTATAATGAGCTTTGAAAGGTGGTAGGTAAGTCCTTTATCTTTCCTTGTTCTTTTTTTTTTTTCCAAAGAATTCTTGGCAATTCTAGATCTCTGCATTTCCCTAAATACTGTAAAATCGGCTTTTAAATTTTCAATAAAACACCTGCTGAGATTTTGACAGAGGTTGTATTGAATCTACAGATCAATTTGAAGATAATTAGCATCTTAACAATATTGAAATCTTCCCATTTGCTGATACTTTGGCACTATGCAAACATCCTGTTCCCCAACCAAACCTCACCTCCTGATTTTAGCAACCATTGCTGATGCCTGCAGCAATTATTGTAACGGGAGCTGGAAACTACTGGTTCTAAATCCATTATTTCTTTTATTTTCGTTAACTTTATATATGTAAAAAATAGCCATATCTTATTCCTCCCCTTTTTGGAGAGAATCTCTCCACTGACTTAGAAATAGAAATTTCTTGGGGTGCCTGGGTGGTTCAGTGGGTTGAGCGCCCGACTTTTGCTCAGGTCATGATCTCACGGTCTGTGAGTTCAAGCCCTGTGTCAGGCTCTGTGCTGACAGCTTGGAGCCTGCTTCCCATTCTGTCTCCCTTTCTCTCTGCCCCTCCCCTGCTCATGCTCTGTCTTTCTCTGTCAAAAATAAATAAACATTTAAAAAAAATTTTTTTAAAGAAATTTCTCTCAGTATCGGTCAATAGTTTTCAGTACAGTGGTATTGCATATCTTTCGTTAGATTTATTCCTATTTATTTGGTGGGTTTCAATGCTGTTGTAAATGGCATTTTCATTTCCCAACTGTTCATTGCTGGTGCATAGAAAAACAATTAATTTTTGTATACTGTCCTGTGTTCAGGGACCATGCTAAAATCACTACTTAGTTCTGATAACTTGTCTAATCATATATGCATTTTGGATTTTTATAAAGAATTATTTCATCTGTGATAATGAAAGCTTTACTTCTCCCTTTATGATCTTTACACTGCATATATTTCCCTTGCCTTGCTGCACCGACTAGGAGCCCCCCGGTCAGTGCTGAATAGACAAACTGTCTTTCTCATTTCCATTGTGAAGATGCACCTGTGACTTCTGAGCGATGAGTCTATTTAAGAGAAACAGATGGTTTTCTAAAAAGAGGACAGGAATTGAAAACTATAGAAAGGCAAGAGAGGACTCATGATGGTTTAGGATTAATACAATTTAATGGAGCCTCAGGGGTGATTGAGTCAATGGTGGGGAGAAACTTCCTTGGCTTATTTTGAAAGATTGTATCTCTTTAGAAAGGAATGTTATTTTTAAGCCTCACAGGACAGTTAGAAAGTGTGACTGTGAATGTGGGATTGAGGAATTGTTAAAAGACTGTTCAGTAAAGAAATGGATCAAAGGGGGATGGGACTTGTACAGAATGTAAGAGGAAACTTAGGAGGGAACTTTATATAAAAAGGAAAAAAGACTCAAACAATGCATCAGCAAAAGGAGAAGGTGATACTAAGCTGTAGAGAATTCCCACGGAAAGCCACACCATCACTCCATGGATTTTTCTCAGTATGTTTTGCACGCACACACACACACACACACACACACACATCACAAATAGTGACGATGGCCTTTAAATATGCTACAGCCCAATAAATGAACCATGTCAGAGGGACATCTCTGAGACAGCACACACATATGTGCATTGAGGAAAAGCATCTGTGACAAAGCACAGCCCACAGGAATATCTGCTCCTGCTCCTCCCCCCCTTGAACTCTATGTAACTGGCAATGATAAAGGTTTATCAGAATGAGGATCTGTTCTTCCTGTCTTGTGAAATCAGGAAGCAAGATTTTAATGGAGGAGCTTCTGGGGGCCTAGTCAATAACTCCATCTCTTAATTGTGAGCCTGACCCATCAGCCAAAGCAACATTTGCCACCCTTAAGGGACCAGTATTGAGCTGTTACTTAATTACAGTGATCATCTATGTCCAGGTCTGTTCAAGCACTGGTGGGGAGAATGACATAAAAGCCAATTTCTCCAATTTTTAATTAGGTAAGATTCTTGAAGTATTGAAGTTTGATACAACTGTGAAAATGTTCAGGCTACTCCTTTAAAAAAGCAAAATAAGCAGATGAAATTAATTTTAATAATATGTTTCATATAACCCAGTGTATCCAAAATACTATCATTTTAACATGTAATCAATATGAGATATTTTACACTCTTATCTAAAGTCTTCAAAATCCAGTATTTTACATTGTGGCACATCTCAGGTCAGACTAGCCTCATCTCAATTTTGCTCAATAGCCACATAGGGCAGGATTGGATAGTGTAGTTCGAGGCTTCATTGGACATAAACGTTTTTGGCCAGAATGCTTCACAGACAGTGCTGCATTCTTCAAATTGTACACTTCACATCTCGTGCCCAGGGTGCCATGGCATCCCGTGGTTAGTAAGTTTTATCATTTGATTAAGGAGGCAATCATCAGATTCCTTCATTACAAAGGCATATTTTCTTCTTTACATTTGGGAGAAATCTGTGGGCTGATATTTCAGCACCACGCAGATTTCCTGTTCCTCAACCAAATTTCACGTACTTATTAGAGCAAACACTGCTGATGCTTGCCTGAATCAGTTCTTTTTTTTACATTTTTTTTAACGTTTATTTATTTTTGAGACAGAGAGAGACAGAGCATGAACGGGGGAGGGCCAGAGAGAGAGAGGGAGACACAGAATCCCAAACAGGCTCCAGGCTCTGAGCTGTCAGCACAGAGCCCGACGCTGGGCTTGAACTCACGAACCGTGAGATCATGACCTGAGCCGAAGTGGGACGCTTAACCAACTGAGCCACCCAGGCGCCCCCTGAATCAGTTTTTATAATGGAGTCTGCAAACCGCTGATTCTAATTTCGTTATTCCTTTGATATTCATTAACTTTATATCTGTAAAGAACTTTCTCCCTCCCTCCTTTTTTTGAGGGTCATTGTGGTTTGTAGTTTTTGTTTTTTTTTTTAAATCTGATGTGTTATGGTTAATCAGCTTTTCATATTAAAATGATTGCAAATTTTGGCCCCTGCAAGCTCATTTCTGTAAAGCAACTGGTAAATTTATTTTTTTCACTTATTTGGACACTTGCCTAAATGATAGCTTCCCCAAAGACTTCATCATCTGTGTTCAAGCATTCTGAAGTTAACATTTCAGAATAGGAATATTTCACAATCCGCAACACGTGGCTGTATCACACTTGTTTTTAACAATGTTTATTTCTTATACTATCATTGGCAGGGATTATCTTTTATTGCCCAGAATGTAAAATATATATTGCATCTTCCTCTGTCTGAATAACAGAATGGTTATTTATTTTTAAATAGAACAAGTAGTTTGAGTGCAAAAATAGACCACCACTGCCCATCTTCCACTCCCTACAGACGTCTACCTCCAGACAGGAGTTCCATCAGCCGTCGTAATAAAGGAGATTCTAACCGGTCAGTCATAAGCTGACTCAGGGTATTTTGCTTGTGTTTCCTTATGGATGATTTTTCACCCTTTTCTCATGCTGACATATTCTCCCATGTTAATAAACTAAGAAACTTATTTCACTTTGTTTTAAAAGAAGAAAATCAGGATGCATAAAGATTCACTCTTTCTTTTTGTAGAATGTCAGGCTTTTCTTACATTAGCAGCTATACTCATTCCACATCAGAATCACTTTTAATTCCTCAGATTCCCCAGCTGAGCATTTGGGAAGCTGCTCGTCCTTCCATGCCTCCGTGTTTCCTTGGGACAAACAATGGAATTTGTCGGATGATAAAGCCGTGTTGGAAATGTCCCCACCTTGGACAGGGGCCTGTCTGTGCCAGGTCGCCTGGCAAAGCAGTCCAGGTCAGTGCTAACATACAGGATGCACTCCCATCACCCTCCTCTGACCTCCCAGCGTACTTGGTTCACGTTGCTTACGCTGCTGCATCTAATTCAGCAGAAGCAAAGACTTTTCTCTGCAGCATCAATTCACATCGTCCGAGGTTTCTGCACATGTAAGCCGTGTGTGGTGCTCCTGCCATGCAAAGCCGGGCAGGAGGTACACTGGCCCTTGGGAAAGACAAGTCTAAGCGTCTCCTCTTTCTGACCACACTATTAGACCAGAGCAGGTATTAGAACACAGCTTCTGAGTGTCTCTTCCCCCTGCTGTTCAATCAGAGCAGGATGAAATTTCTTTATTGGTGCTGTGCAGCAAAATTTAATGTGAGATGCAAATGCAAGCAATATTTGTAATTTAAAATTTGCTAAGGGTCATATTTTTAAAGCAAAAAGAAGAAAACAAATGTTTAAAGCAGAAAGAAACAGGTGGTTAAGTGTAATGATATAGTCTAATTTAAAAATATACCCCAAATATTAGTTGAACATACAATAAATATAAAAATTCATTAGTGGGACATTTTATACTTTTAAAAATCTATATTTTTGAAGTCTGGTGTGTATTTTACACTTACATCACATCTCACTTTGGACCAGCCACATTTCAAGCGCTCAGTAGCCCTATGTGGCTAGTGGTTACTGCACTGACCAGGACATGTCTAGATGGTAGACACAGACAATAATCATATTTTCCTCTGAAGAGGAAGTAGAAGTATATTCTTCATTTGTTCCATCTGGTGGCATTTCACCAGATACAACTTCTTATTATATTCTGCTAACAACTGGTCAGAATTCTCAGAACCAGGGAAAGAACAGAACATGCTAACAGTTAAGGAATCTTATTTATTATAGTTTCAGTCAGCACCCACTTTTGTTTAAAATGCAAATCTGGGGGCACCTGGGTGGCTCAGTCGGTTGGGCATCTGACTTCAGCTCAGGTCATGATCTCGTGGTTCTCGAGTTCAAGCCCCACATCAGGTTCACTGCTGTCAGCTTAGAACCCGCTTCCAATCCTCTGTCCCCCTTTCTCTCTGCCCCTCCCTGACTTATGCTCTTTGAAAAATAAATAAACACTAAAAATAATAAAAATAAGTAAAATGCAGACCTGGTTGGGTTGGTAGAAGTATTTTATCCTTCAGTGTATCCAGGGCAATTTCCAAGATGATCAGAACTAAATTATTTGTATTTTTCTTTGTTTGGGGGATGCCCACGTAAGTAATTTCAGTAGGTTCAGATCCCGTAGCATGCCATCAGGCATGGCTGAGTCCGCACAGTGCAGAAGTGTGTGACCACAGATTGCTGCAAGATTACCTTCCTTTTGGCGTCCCAGAATGAGCACCTCCTTGAGACCTTCAGAAGCAGCCAACTGGATTCAGACACCTGCTCTCAGGGGGACTTCGTCAAGGAATCAATATGTTGAGGAGTCTCAAGTGTATCTACCTCAGCCAGAGGCCTCTGCAGGGACAACCAGGCAGCACCATGGAAGCTTCCAGAAGGAAACACACGTGGTTGGAGTATACCGATCTGGCCCACGTAGGTATCTGTAATTTGTCTTAGGCAGGTGATAAAAAGAACTACATATCTTGTGATGATATTGACAGGTAGTTTTTCTTGCCTTGGTCAGAACACACTTCAAGTAAGTTTAAGGATTGTGATGGTAGCTAGCATGACATATTTGGTGAGGCCTTTTTTCACGCTCACTATGGTCCATATCAACGTGCTCACAGAGCCCCTGCCTTGCCACATTTAATATTGCAGCTCCATAGATCAGATGAGTGGGAAAGGCGAGATGCTTACTGTGTAAAGACTGCCAGCTCCAGACAATTTGCTGAGAAACTTCTGATAACATCCTAACTTTCTGTCCCACTAGTTTTATCTCACACATACACACACAGCTTTTCCCAGAATTAAAGTGTATCGCTGCCTATCAAACTTTGATCTGAAAAAAGCCAAATCGTATTTACCGTCATGGACATGTTTTTCTAGCCTGCTCCTGAGGAGGGGTGGAAAGCTAATATTTGCTCTTTACTGCACCCAGGCTAAGATCAACCAACCCACCCCTCTAGGTATAAAGCCATAGAAGGGACTTGGTGTGCTGTAGAATACTGCTGGAGTAAATGCAGTGCTCGAAGTGACAGGTAATGCTCCCGAGATTTGTGAAGTTTGGCATTTTTAAAAATTTTTTAAATATTTGTTTATTCACTTATTTTGAGGTGGGGGGAGGGTCAGAGAGCAAGGGACAGAGAGAATCCCAAGCAAACTGTGCGCTGTAGGCACAGAGCCCAACAGGGGGCTCGATCTCACAATCATGAGATCATGACCTGAGCTGAAATTAAGAGTTAGTCACTTAACAGAATGAACCACGCAGGTGCCCCTGAAGTTTGCCATTTTCAACGCATAAGGCATTCCCTCAGAGCTTTGTGACGATTGTGTTCACCACCTCCACCGTAAGCAGGAGGCTGGGGTGAAATGATTAGACAGTAAACACAATATACTGAGGACTGTTGCTTTAAAGAGTATTTGCTTTGAACCCCCAGCATATTAATAAGATTGCTGCTGGAGGGGTACATTTGAATGATGGCCCAATCCTTCCAATATCCATTTCAGTGAGAAGTCTGCAAGCTTGTAACCGTCGGTAACTATCAAGGCATGTCCCCTTGAAAATTCAGAGATGTTGGAAGAATGCCAAACGCCCCACATGGACTAGAGCAAATCATCTTTAGACTTGGCTTTCCCACGACAGGAATTAGAGAGCAGATGGCTTTGACGTGTGGCCCTGAGATCCTCAGCATCTCAAGGAGAATTCATCCGTAGGTACTAGAGCCAGGTGAACATTGTAGTGATGTGGTGCCTGGTCCTCCCACTTAGCATTTATTTCTGCAGGCCCCAAGTGTTACAGCTCTAAGACATGACAATGTTCAAAATAATGGTATGACACTGAATGCTGGGAAGAGCAGCAAAGTTAATTTTGACAGGTAAGAGGACCCAGGTTTACTTATCACAGAAAGGGAAAATGAACCCTCAAGGTTTGCTGTGCAGCAGTGGGCCATTATTTGTGAGGAAGACTGTGGGGGCAAAGAAAAAGGTGGAAAATAAATTTCAAAGTGGCCACGTGTGTGCGATTATGTAAAGAAATTTTTTTAATGCTTGTTTTGAAAGAGAGAGAGAGAGCACGAAAGCTCAGGGAGGGGCAGAGAGAGAAGGAGAGAGACAGAGAGAGAGAGAGAATCCAAGCAGGCTCTGCGCTGTCAGCACAGAGCCCGATGCAGGGGCTTATTCTCACGATCGTGAGATCATGGCCTGAGCCGAAATCAAGAGTCGATGCTTAACTGACCGAACCACCCAGGCGCCCCTGTGTGTGATTATTAATGACTTTAATGCATGTCTCTGCGGCTACATTTAATGATTCACCTGAGGACAAAGAACAGATTTAAAATTTCTATGCCCCTTCTCCTCTTACTCTTAACCACCATCATGATATTTTCATAATCTAAAACCAACAAGATGTGACTCCAACAAGCGGTTCTGGCTTCCGCGAGGACAGTGGCTGTTTACCTCCTCTTGACAACTGGAGTTGGGTAGAAACTTCTAGGCTCTGTTCTGCCAACGAGTCTCTGAAAACTCCCTACGGGTTCCGTAAAAGACAGCATCTGCTTTAGAGAACAGAATGCCCGATTATATTCAACACTATAAAACTTTCACATAGGAATTCTCAGTTGCTTTAAAAAGGAAAATCGTTTGAGCTTCACCATCATTACTCTTCTCTACTTTGGACCCCCTGCCACACTTCGTGCACGTTTTCAGCGCCCTCTGTTTCAGCTGCTTTCTCCACGGGGACTGTATAGACCGTGTCCCTAGGGTCTCAGGAAGGCTGGCCAATCCCTGGCGGTTGGTGCCACTACAGGCTGTATCAGTCTGAAGAATGATCTGTGTGATTCAGAGACACCCTCTTTGTTCTGGGAACTGAGGGCTCTAGGGGAGCAAAACATAAAATAGGATCAGGTAGCCAGCAGTTGGGCCTCAACCAAATCCTCAGGGCTGTTGGACACACACTTCCTAAACGTTGTCCTTTCGTCATTATTATTTATTTTTATTTTTTAATTTTCATCCAAGTTAGTTAGCATATAGTGCAATAATGATTTTAGGAGTAGAATCCAGCGACTCATCCCCCACGTATAACACCCAGTGCTCATCCCAACAAGTGTCTTCTTTAGTGCCCCTTGCCCATTTAGCCCATCCCCCGCCAGCAACCCTCAGTTACTTCTCTATATTTAAGAGTCTTTAATGTTTTGTCTCCTTCCCTGTTTTTATATTATTTTTGCTTCCTTTCCCTACGTTCATCTGTTTTGTCTCTTAAATCCCACATATAAGTAAAGTCATATTTGTCTTTCTCTGACTGATTAATTTCACACAGCATAATACCCTCTAGTTCCATCCATGTTGCTGCAAATGGTAAGATTTCATTCTTTTTTTTTTTTTACATTTTTTAAATGTTTATTTATTTTTTGAGAAAGAGATAGAGTATGAGCCAGGGAGGGGGAGAGAGAGAGGGAGACACAGAATCCCAAACAGGCCCCAGGCTCTGAGCTGTCAGCACAGGGCCTGACGTAGGGCTTGAACCCATGAACCACGAGAACATAACCTGAGCCAAAACTGGACCCTTAACCAACTGAACCACCCAGGTGCCCCTTCATTCTTTCATTCTTTTTGATTGCTGAGTGATATTTCATTGTGTGTGTGTGTGTGTGTATGTGTGTGTATATCTATACACACACATACACACACACACACACATCTTCTATATATATATCACATCTTCTTTTTCCATTCACCTGTTGGTGGACATTTGGGCTCTTTCCATACTTTGGCTATTGTAAACATTGTCATTTTAACATCACCTGCCATCTTCCTAAAAATCTGTCTTTCTAACTTCAATTCTATTGTTTTAAGCATCTATACACTTCCTTCAAGACAGGGGGTACCTGAGTGGCTCAGGAAGTTAAGTGTCCTACTCCTGGTTCAGCTCAAGTCATGATCTCACAGTTTGTGAGTTTGAGCCCTGTTTCAGGCTCTGCGCTGACAGTGTGGAGCCTGCTTGGGATTCTGTCTCCCTCGCTTTCTGCCCCTCCCCCACTCATACATGCTTGTTCTCTCTCTCTCTGTCAAAATAAATAAATAAATAAATAAATAAATAAATAAATAAATAAGATGGATGACAGCCATGCTATGTTAACAGTAAAGTGGCTGGGTTTTTTTGGTTCTTTGTTTTTTGTTTCAGTCCTAGTACACCGATCTTACAATCTATACACATACATTATATATACAAATTTCCAAAAACACATGCCTGTGTCACAATTTCCAACTTTTAGCAGGCTTACCAACTTACACATTTTTGTGCACCTAGGGAAGGATTACAGGTGGTGTTGGCAACTGTTTCCCCATTTTTATTACAGCTTCTCATATATTCATACACTAACCATCACCATTATATAGAAGACAGGAATATGCGTCAAGAAACATGTTTTCTTTAAGAAAAGAAAAAGTATACACGGGCGCCTGGGTGGCTCCGTTGGTTAAGCGTCCGGCTTCGGCTCAGCTCATGATCTCAAAGTTCACGGGTTCGGGCCCCACATCGGGCTCTGTGCTGACAGCTCACAGCCTGGAGCCTGCTTCGGATTCTGTGTCTCCCTCTCTCTCTCTCTGCCCCTCCCGCATTCACACTGTGTCTCTCTCTCAAAAATAAATAAACATTTAAAAAATGTTTTTAAGGGACGCCTGGGTGGCGCAGTCGGGTAAGCGTCCGACTTCAGCCAGGTCACGATCTCGCGGTCCGGGAGTTCGAGCCCCGCGTCAGGCTCTGGGCTGATGGCTCAGAGCCTGGAGCCTGTTCCCGATTCTGTGTCTCCCTCTCTCTCTGCCCCTTCCCCGTTCATGCTCTCTCTCTGTCCCAAAAATAAATAAACGTTGAAAAAAAAATGTTTTTAAGTATACATAGCCAATGTAAACATATTTTCCTGCTGACCTTCAAACACAAAATGTTTTCACTTAACCTTGTGTGGTAGGTATAATCCGATGGAGTGAAAAACTTCCCACTCTTTCCTATCATGCATTATTCAACCACGTAAGAACTATCACCGTATTCACTCCCCGAATATTTGCTTCAGATTGCTGTGAGGCCCAGGTGAGGTGAGGTGCAGGAATCAATCGGGGGGATGCGGTGGGGTTATGAGATGGGCATGTGGCCTCTAAAGTGGAGGGAAAAGAATTGGGCTCCAGTTAGCCCCCCGAAGGCAAACGTGAAAGCTACATGGAGAGGCACATCTCTCCTTCCAAACACCAGGTTAGTTACCACCCAAACCATCTATATCTTTGTGAGTCTTGCTTAGGTTGTCAGAAAAGGACTCCTCTAACATGGCCTGAGGAATAAGGACGCATCTGCGCAAGTTCAAGGCCACAAAGTGCCCCTCATTCTAATGTCCCCAGATAAGATTCCCCCTCCCTCCCCAGGGGTCTGTTTGGCTTCAGTGTTCTTTCTGAAGATTTGAATCCCATTGGAGTTGCGCTCTAAGGTCCACAGACACAGCCCACGCAGAGAGCTTCTTTCTTAAGCTCTAAATGCTTAAATGTAAATGTCGGGAGACCGACATTACACTATCTGACTTTTGATACAACTTATGATCCTGATAACAAGGTCATTCCCCTAGGATGCGCCTTTAGAACTACGCTACCCATGGTAGTGCCGGCAAACCTTTATCCGTTTATTTATTTATTTAGTTTTGAATCAAAGGATGTTACCCTCTCCTGTTGAGTTACCCCTACATACTGTTGACAAAACATATTAATAAAACTCACTACTCCTTCCCCCCAAAAGCTGATGAAAACAGTACTTAGAGTAGCAGAAATGACTCTTGGGAGTTATTAGAAGCCTTCCCACAGTAATCTCATTCATGGATTTCTATGTCAGGATCTATAGACACAAGGCCTTTCATTCTAAAAATCATGTCTAAAATGACTGATAAGTATGCTGATGGGATGTTTTGTTAGGTTTAAGGATTATTCTCTCTTTTGGAACACTTAAATTTTGTAGTGGTATAGGAACAGGGAGGAACGTATTTGTACCGCCAGCAGCGGCCAGAATCATCAAAGGCCAGTGCTGACAACTTTGAGTTTGACTTTGTGAAAACGTTATACTTCTAGAAAATCCAGTATATTTTTTCGACACGGTAATTTGTTTCCAAATACTTCAGTATTAACAATATGGTATAAATCCATTTGCAGGTTAACCGCGTTTATCCATCAGAAAAGTGTGTTTCCCTCACAGTGTCGCTCAGCCCAACGGCCCAACAGCAGAACTCCCCCGCCGCCCCGGCCCCCCTCGGAAGAAGAATATCTCCACGAGTTTGGTTGACGTCGAGCCCGATTCCCTCTCTCCACCGGGCAGCACAGCTAAAGGCCGGGTTATGCGTCTCCTCGTGTTTGAAGGCAGCTGTTTTCATTGGTACTCACCAGCTGCGATGTGAGTCAGAGGCTATCACTGCACCTGCTTTCTCAGGCCCTGCTAAGGAAAGGGAAGAGTCACTCCACGTTTCCAAAGGAGATACGTACCTTCGAGTACAGTTCAGAGGGCAGCAAAAAGCATTTTCCGGAATAGATAGCCCTTGCAGAATTAAAGTGCCAGGACACCACAATAGGACGCTGCACGTCAGCTCCGTGTCTGGAGAGGAAACATTCACCTGCTTTGTGGGCCTTCCTACTTGCCAATGGCTTTAATTATCTCCAGGATAATGACAGCTCTGGGTCAATTTTCTCCAGCCAGAAACTCTCACCTGAGCTCCCGACAGATCTCCCTGTTGTCCACCAGTTCCAGTGTCTCACACATGTTCATCACTGTGTCCCCCCCAAAACTGTTGCTTGCTGCTGCTCCCCTCCCCGGCATCTGTCCCACGCAGTGTATCATGGTCTATCATCTGCCATCTGGAACCCACACACTGTGTGTGTCCACACCACTAAAATGTAAACAACATAACAGAATAGAATTTTGCTTTGCCTTCATGGGGGGTGTCTCCTTTCTGTTAACCAAGGGCCCAAGCAGAGAGACGCCATGTTCACATGGGACTTCCAAGGTCACTCTGCGCGTGCATGTCCGGGCAGCTGACAAGGGCAGAGAGAACAGATTTGGCCTGCAGCCTGCAGTTTGCCAACCCTTGCTGGAGAATGTCAGCTCTGCAAAATCAAGAGTCTTCCCTGTCTTGTTCACTCTGTATCTCCTAAAAATAAATAAATAAATTGAAATCTCATGTAAGTGAGTCTGGTGGGTGGCCCAGCTCACGTGTGTCTGTCCCAGGTACAAAGGACACATGGAGCAGAACTTTCTGGGTTTCCTTATTCAGAAAAATGAAATGTCTTGAAAAAATAAAAACAGCTAATAAGTTATGTTCAAGAACTTACAGAGGAAAGAATGAATGTTACTGAAAGAAAATAAACCTAAGTACATTGAATAATCATACATTCAAAGACTCAGTATTGCTACCATGTAAATTTTTCCATAAATTTGTCTAGAGATCTTTGTAATTCCAAAGTCCTAACAAGATTTTTGTAGGATTCAACAAGATGATTCTAAGATTTTTATGGAAACTGCTGAGAGCCCAAAATGGTCAAGAATAGTGTAGAGAATCTGATCTACCAGAAATCAAGGCTAATTTTAAAGCTACAATATTTAAGAAAATGTGGTTTAGTGCAGCGATAGATAAATCGAACAGTAAAACAGAGTACAGAGCTCTGAAATCAATCTATTAATATGTGGGCAGAGCAACACTGATACCACAGAAGAGGCACTGAGGGTTCAAGGGGCAAGGTCAGTCTGTACGATAAATGCTGCTGAGACAGCATTTCATATTGATATGAATAAAAATGGGGTTGCACTCCTTCCTTATACCCTGCGCAAAGTTGATTCCACAGGGAAAGCAAGATTCTAAAGAATATAGGATGATTCTTTCAAGAGGTGAAAAAAGTAATAATAAAGGAAAAGTTTGAAAAATTGGAACACATCAAATGAAGAACTTCTATTCCTCCAAAGGCAAACACAACAAACCACCACCACGACAAGAACAACAATAAACAGGAAAAAAAAAAAAAAGCCAAAAACAAGACACACCATAAAGAGAATAAAAAGGTAAACCAAAGAGAGGAAAAAGATATTCTTATCACATAAAACCATAACATACTAGCATGCAGAATATATGGCAAACTCCTACAAATCAATAAGAAAAGAGAAAAGACTAGATAAAAATCCTCAAAAAGTAGTTTACAAAAGAGAAGATCCGGATGCATAAGAAGCATATAAAAAAGCACTCAACAGGGGCGCCTGGGTGGCTCAGTCGGTTAAGCGTCCGACTTTGGCTCTGGTCATGATCTCGCGGTCCCTGAGTTTGAGCCCCGCCTTCGGCTCAGGTCATGATCTCACCGTCCGTGAGTTCGAGCCCCGCGTCGGGCTCTGTGCTGACCGCTCAGAGCCTGGAGCCTGTTTCAGATTCTGTGTCTCCCTGTCTCTGACCCTCCCCTGTTCATGCTCTGTCTCTCTCTGTCTCAAAAATAAATAAATGTTAAAAAAAAAAAAAAAAAAGCACTCAACATGTTAGTTATTAGGGAAATGCAAATTAAGGAGATAACATTGCCTATCTTCCTGACTGGCAAAATTAAAATATCTCACACTACCAAACGGTGGCCAGGCGAGGAAGTAAAAACTGGCATCACTTCTTTGAAAACAACTGGATACTATTCAGCAAATTTGAAGATGCACGCAACCTAAGACCCCACAGCTCTGCTCCTGGCCATAAACTCTAGCAAAATATGCACACTTGGGCACCAGGATGCACGGATGATCATGGCATGAAAGAAGACACACAGCATGATTCCTTTATAGTAGATTCAAAGAGGCAAAGCTGAGTAATGTTATTTAGGTTATAAACATTGGTCATAAAATGATAAAAGCAAGGAAATAATTATTACACAATCTAATGTAGTAGTTAACTTTTTGGGTGGAGATATCTGTGATGGAGAATGGGCACGCGGGGAGCTTCTGGAGTGTTGACACAATTTTTTTCCTTTTTTAAAAACGTTAAATTTATTTTGAGAGAGAGAGAGGGAGGGAGGGAGAGAGAGAGCTCGTGCATGCATGAGCAAGGAAGGAGCAGAGAGAGAGTGGGAGAGGGAGAACCCCAAGCAGGCTCCCTGCTGTCAACGCAGAGCCAGATGCGGGGTCTTGAACTCATGAATTTTAAGACCATGACCTGAGCCGAAATCAAGAGCTGAACACTCAGCTGACTGAGCCACTCCGGCGCCCCAAGATTTTTTTTCTTGACTAGAGTAGTAGTTACACGGATATTTGCCGCATAATTATAACTCAGTCCTGCCTGTATACTTTACGCACTCTGTCACATGTGTTACATTTCACAACTGAAAGAGAAGCAGAGTTTGCAGTGTTTCCAATCTAAGCAATAAATTATTTCCTCTATAAAATATGAAGGTCACATAATTTCCTTCAGTATTTTCAAAGACTAATACAAAGTTCGTGCCTATCCTTTAATTCCACACATAGTAGGTGCTCAGATTTGTAGAATGCATGTATAACCCACGCATACAATCCTTTTCAGTAAGCGGAACCAATGTCTTTTCTTTTATAGGAAATGTCCCCCTTGATTTTAAGGAGCACCTGAAGCCTGTTTGCAGACTTGGAGAAATCGTTGAAAGCACTAGACACCAGATGAATTAATTCCATTTTTTTTTTATAAAGAGGAAGAAACTAGATTATGCAAGCCTCCAACAGGTAAGGATGAGGTCAATTCCAAGCGAGATTCTGGAAAGAGTCGAATGAAAGCATATTTGCTTTTAGTACTCTGAACAAAACAAGGGTGTGAACATTTTCTTGTAAAACTAAATACTAAACAAAGCTTTTTTCCCTCCTGAGTACCCAGAAAGAACCTTTTTCTTCCCACTGTGATAAGAATTTTGTCATGGCCTGTCTCAAATAGCTTCAGGCTCAACCAGATCAAGTATGAAAACCTTTACAGTCTGCATAATTGGATTGTATTTTCTACCCCAGTAGGTCTTCCCATTCTGATTTAAAACTCCATGGTCCTGCTTAACAGTGCTTATTTGTGCTTTACTGTTATGCTATAGGTTTTCCCTATAAGACACCTCAAATCCTTAGTGAAACAAGATAAGGAAGAGAGAGAGAAGCAGGGGATATAAACCTGGAAGAGGAAACCCGACGATAGGTTTCAGCAGGGTTTCTTTAAGTAACAAGTCATGGTGAACAAATCTAATATTTGAACCAATGGATAAGGAAGGTAGGTGGCATAGGGACCTCCGTTTGGGCAAGACCCTACATGAAGTGCCATGATACCCTTTGGAGTCAGCATGGAGAAATCTGTACTAATAGCAAAGCACCAGGGACATTCAGACTGTGCCTTAGGCCAAGACGGTGACCCAGAGAAAATTTCAGAGTGGCAGGGCTGTGCTCAGTCCCAGGCCCTGGCCCCAGGCTCAGCATCTCCCTTAGGGGCTTCAGTGAAGACCTCAAAGGCATCTACATCAAAGTGGCCAATGCGGTATGTTATAATCTGGACAAGGCATGGGCTGGGAGTGAAGTATACTGGTGTCAAACTCCCTCTCTCCGCCCACGTACTAGCATGTTATCTTGGGCGAGCCATTGATGAGCCTTGCTTTCATAACCTGTAAAATGAAGATGTTAAGAACACTCACTTTCAGGCTTGGTATGAAATTAAAGCCAATCCACAAAGCACCTGGCATGGAGTAGACACTCAATAAATGTTGCATATTTTATTGCATACTTTGGATCACAAAAGATTATTAGGCAGGCTGGAGACGAGTCAGATCTAATACAATAACATGATGTGGTTTTATTTTTTGATTTTGAACTTGGTTAAAACAAATAACAAATAAGTAAACAAAAATCAATTGCAAAAATTCAGGGAGGAAAAGCCTTGGGAAGAGCTTTCTCTACAAATCTGTCTGTGCCGGACTTTGACGGTTGACTTTGTGCACACCTTTTTAGCCAAAGCAGATCCCATGAGGAAACTGGGAGCTTTTGGTCAAAAGCAAAATCCCCCGTATGACCTTACACCGCCCCAACAACATGAGCTGGTGGTTTTTCTCCTCTAGCAGCGGTTGCATGGCAACGTTCCAGTGGCAGAGCCCATGATCCTACACAGTAATTTACAGCCCCCAGGCAGCAAGTGGGAAGTATTCTGTTTTTCCTAAATCCAGCTCTTCACTGCTTGGAGCGTATCTTAGGAGAATTCTGGCGCTACTTTAAAGAAGTGAGAACTTATCTTTGGTGAGGACTAGAGATATTTTAGATTATTCTTTTATCTGGGAAGATTAACGACGGCCCCCAATGTGTAGAGAAAAGACTAAAAATAACCTCTTGACTTTCTTTCTTTATACCTGCAGAGGCTAGGAGGGACGAGAGTTTCCCACAGCAGCCCCTTTCACCAGGTCTCAGGAGAAACATAATGTTTCTTCTTTGGCTTCACTAAACGAATCCATTCATTTCACAGAATTTGGTGAGTAGCGACCATGTATCAGGAACCACACTGGAATCATAAAAATAAATAATGCTCTTTCTTTTGGATTCCTTAACGGGTCATGGCTCAGTCTTGACCCTTAAAAAGTTACAGCTCACCTCTGAATTCTGGCTCAATTTCTCCAAGCTCCTCTTCCCTCTATCCACTGAGCCATCACACATCAGCTCTCTGAAATTCCCCACCTGCTTGCTTTTTAACCCCTTATCCATTCTCATCTGATGTATAGATTAGGCTCCGACCGCAACTGGGCTCTGACCCGGAAGCCTGCAGAAGGCTGCATCTAGTGGTTGCCTCTCCACCCCACATGCTGTTCCAGAGGCCAGTTGAACCCAGACCTGGGTCATTGCAGGCCCAGCCAGCAGCCTCCCCCTCCCCCTCACCACCCAGGAAGGGACGAGGGGCAAACCTTGGGGGATGTGTCCACTTGCAAGGCCCTCCCATCACCTGCCCATCCCGCAGAAGGCCTCCTCACAGACCTCCCAGGACCCCCAAGTGCAGAGTAGGTGGTCTCTCTGAATTCCCCGTGGGAAATAACCTATGCAAATGCACAGTAATTTAATGGTGGCATGAGCAGTATTCCAGGACCTGAGTGAGACAGAGAACCTGTTGGAGCCCTGCTTGTCTTCCTTCAGCTGCTCTCTGATGGATGACAAGCCTGCGCCTGCCTGCTTCAAAGTCAGCCTTGCCTCTGCTCTTGACATCCCACAGCTTGGCAGCTCGGCTAACTAATGGTCCACACAGCTGGGCCCCCGGCTTCCAGGTGACTTCTGCTGCGAACAAGCCGCAGCAGCATATGCTTGTGCTAGAATTAAGGAGCCGTTCATAGGAATTCAAACTGTGACTGCATTTCCCAGCAATGAACTGTTCTGTCATTAACATATCTCATAAAAAATGAGAGTGGTATTCCCTGGGCTGGAAGGGGCTGGAATGTTTCTGTTAAGAGAAACTGTATGGTGTAGCCAGAACTCTGACCTGCAGGGTGAAAGCTAAAAGTTACTGAGCACCTACCCTTTTCCAGTAATCTTCATCACAACCCCATTAGCCAAATACTTTTATCTTCATTTGACTGCTCGGGAAACTCTGAGACTTAGATGATGAAACAACTTACCCAGTGCCCAGTGGTGAATAGATGTCAAAGTCAGGATTCGCACCCAGGTCCAGCTGAAAAGTCCATACACCTTCTGTATCTGCAGGCTCCTTCAAGGAGGGTCTCATTACCATCACTTGCTGAGCCCAGAGTGCCTCCTCTCTCAAATGGGAGTACCATAGTAGTTGTGATGACCAAATCTCATAGTAGTTGTGATGACCAAATGTGACAGTGTATGTGAAGGCATTTTGACAACTCCAAAGCTCTCAGGCCTGAACTACACACAGGAGGTCAGGGATGTTAACCCCAGGGAATCTGCGTGTGCCTCCAGTGGCTGGAAACTTGGACCACAACTTAGAATTGAGAGGCAAGTTCCCCATGGACTGGGCAAAGTGAGGGGCATTGTTAGTTTTGCAGCCTTTGCAACCTGCTATGGATGTATCTCAGCACGAGACCTGGGGGTCTCAGTGATTCAGAGCCCTTCTTGTCTCAGCTCCTGGGCTGAGAAATAGCTGGGAAATAGCTGGTGTGAATGAGGTCTGACTCTGAGCCTTGGGGACAGTGATTTTTTTTCCTTTCTGAGAAAGGGGGAGAGAGGACCCTGTAGTCCTCGGGAGAGGGCAGTAGCAGCAGTAAAAGCCAATGGCACTGACAAGGACAGTGTGCAATCGAGGAGGAGCCAGGAATTACAGTGGACCTGGAGAGGGGTCGCCAGGATGAGGGCCTTCCAGGAGGAGCTACAGAGGGGGTGAAAGTAGGATAAATGTAGTGACCTCACTAGGAATCCTAAAAAGGGGACCCTTGAGACAGCAGTGTCTGGGGCAAGGGCACAGGGTCACCCTTGGATTGAACTGTCCAGCTTAACTATGGAGAAGAAACTCTACTCATTAGGGTTGGTGGACTCACGTGTATGTCAATTCGTTGGGGACACTGGACTTTTCTTTTTAACTTCATCAAGGTTCCCTTTAGGTCTACGCTTTGCGTCCTTGACATGAAAGAAGTTAGCCTTCTTTCTTGTGAGAGTGGCAGCCAGTTTGTGTACGAGGATAGGACATCAAAATGAAACAGTACCTCCATCTTTTCAAAACAACAATAAATCTTTTTTTTTTTTTTTTTTTTTTTGCCTTATAACAAAGTCAGTGCATGTTGAAGAAAATTAGGAAATGCAGACAAGTAGAAGAAGGAAATAATATCCACTATTGCATGACCCAGAAATAGCCCCCTGGTGGAATTTCTTGTGGAATTATCCTTCTACATATTTTTCAACACACGCATTTTCTAAAAATAAGATCATGCTACTCCTGCTGATTTATCGTGCTTTTTATTCACTTCACCGGGTTCTTAAAAAATATTGATAATGTTAATTTCCAACATCATTTTTGATGGTGAGATAGTATTCCATACTATTGATGTAACTTAATGAGTCTTCTATTGGTGAATATTTAGAGAATTGATAAATGAATTTCTTAATTTGGGGGGGGGCATATTTAAAGTAGAGCTAAACATGTAAAGAATAGCACAAAAATATGCATGTGAAAATTACATTTTGACTACTATAAAAAAGATAATAAAAATTCTTACAGTTACATCTTTGTGCTCATCTCTAGTTACATCACTAGGATGATTTCTTGGAAGGTAATTACTGGCTTACGTTGTATGTACATCTCCTCCCAAATTTTTATCTTGAACATATTAAAATGTATTAAAAAATCAAAGATATAGAACAATAAATACATAACCTTCACCAAAATTCATTTCATCACATTTGCTTTATCCCTTTCTATAAATTTCTTTTTTTTTTTTAATTTTTTTTAATGTTTATTCATTTTCGAGAGAGAGATGAAGCATGAGCAGGGAAGGGGCAGAGAGAAGGAGACACAGATCAGGTGCTGAGCTGTCAGCACAGAGCCCGACACAGGGCTCAAACTCACAAATTGCAAGATCCTGACCTGAGCCGAAGTTGGACGCTCAACTGACTGAGCCACCCGGGCGTCCCGCTTTCTATAAATTTCTATTGGAAAGTATTGAATACTACAAAGGTCATGACAATTCACCTAACTATTCTAGCTTGCATTTACTAAGAACAAAATCATTAACCTGCTTAACCACAATGTGATTATCACACCCCAAAACTTTAACACTGATTCAATGTTATCCAAATTTCCCCAATCATCCTCCAAATATCTTGCTAGCCGTACCCCGCCACCTTTCCGGGATTCAGTGAAAAGCTATGTCTTACCTTTGGTTGTCTTATTCCTTTAGTCTCCTTTAATTCTTTGCCTTTTATTTTCTTTCGTGATGTATTAGTCATCTATTGCTGTATAGTAAAAAAATAAATTGCTGTATAACCACAAAACTTAGTGGCTGAAAACAACTCCAAACATTTGTTATCTTGTAGTTGCTATGGATTGGGGTTTTGAAAATGACTTAGTTGTACACTTCGGATTTGGAGTCTGACGTGTGGTGGTCAATATTTCACTTGAGAATTCAATTATCTGAAGGTTTGTTTGAGGCTGTTGAATCACTTCCAAGATGGCTTACTCACATGGCGGACAAGATGGTTCTAATGGCTGGTAGGACAGTTCCTTGCCAAAAGACCTCTCCATAGGAATATCTACGCATTCTTCTCAGGTCATGATGATTAGCTTCCTCCAGAGCAACTGATCTAGGAAGGTATAAATCAGAAGCCACAGTGTCTTTTATGACCTACCCTCAGAAGCCATGCACAGTTAATTCTGCAATACTCTGTCCAATGTGGGAGGGAACTACACAAGAGCATGAGCACAAGGAGGCTAGGATTATTGGGGGCCATCTTGGAAGCTAGCTACCACATTTGACATTGCCATTTTTGGGAAGACGAGGCCAGTGGGATGCCCAGGTTCTGGGTTTGTCTGGCTATTTCCTTCTAACTAGATGCAGATAATGTGTATTTCCCATTGAATGGTACCAAGAGGTGCATCCTGTCAGTTTGTTCTGTCATCGGTCATGCTAAATTTGGCCACTTAGTTCAGGTAGTCTGGTATGCATACCAAGTCTTGGATTCACTATTATCACATGTCAAGGCCTGGGATGATTTCTCCAGAGAAAAACTGAAGGTTTTATTATATTTTTACACTAGCAAGCTCCTAGCAACAACAGCTATGTGTGTGTGTCTGCTTGTGTGTGCATATTTGATGCTGATACTGAGAGATATTCTGGACTCTCAAGTGTCCCTTGAGGATGGGAACTGTCTTATTTTTCTATGTCTTCTGATTGCCTTGCACAATGTTGAACAAATAATAGGCATTTAATGAATATATGTTGTGTAAATGAAAGAACAAACCAAAAGGGAAAGAAAATCAGAGAAGTAGAGAGGCACTTTCTAATTTATAAAAATGTAGACACCAAACTATTACTTCCTGCCAGAATAAATGAGTAAGTCCTGGGGACTCTCACCCCTTGTCATTCCCCTCTCAGGGTAGTGTTAGGGGCTTCTGTTCTTGTTGTCCTCAGGTCCTGCCACCAAGGGCTCTGGCTCCTGACACCTGGCTCCGGTCTCCTTGTCCCTTAGAAAGCACACTATTCTGAACCAAATTGTCCTCTTTTCTACCATGATGATAAACTGCTTGCATGACAACCTGAGCCTTGTTCATCCTCTTAGTCATTCCGGGAAGGAAGTCAAGTACAGAGTAATGATATTTTCCTGATGGTGAGGGCCGTGGGAAATGGAATTGCCTGAGCTAATCTGAGTGCACTTCTGTGTTCAGAATTACCCTCTCACATTTAATTCCATTTTCACTTTGTTTTCTCTGTGCCATATTGATTCATGAGACCTCCCTCTGAGATGCATGAAACTGTGGTAATGTGTCCCCTGGTGAACAAATAATTAAAACAACAGTTCTCGTTTTTTAACTGCTTTTTCTAATATAGAAAAAGGGCTTGGAAAAGCACTGGGCGCCATAGAGGTAAATGCCCCCCTCTTTAAATCGGTCTCAGTGAACACCCTACTATCCAGCTAAACCAGGACATAGTAGAAAGAAGAAAGGAAAAGGAAAGGAGGAGAGGGATTTATCGAGAGCCTACTGTGGCCAGAACTGGGCCAGGTGCTGTTCCACAGGCAGCCAGGAAGTGCTGGGTGGGATTCTAAAGCTAGGTCTGTCTGCCACCAAGGCCAATGTCCTGAACACTATATACTGCTCCAGTAGGCCTCCCTTCTTAAGTTGGGGTAACAAGCCCTTACTTCCAACCTTTTTGGGCTCATCTCCCACAGCCCCACCTGCAGTAGACTACTTGCTAAACAAACCATACACTTTAAAGTCATGGAAGGATATATATATATATATATATATATCAAGAAAATGAAATCAGGGCATCAAGGATATAGCTGTATTCTCACATTCACAGCAGCCTACTCATACCAGTCAAGATATCGAAACAATGTAAATTCTGTTGATGGATTAATAGATAAGGAAAATATGGTATACATACCCAACAGGATATTATTTGGCCTAAAAAAAGAAGGAAACCTTACCATTTGGGATAACAATGATGAATCTAGGTGTAGTAAACCAGACACAGAGAGACAAATATTGCACAATCTCACTTTTATATGGAACCTAAAATAATCAAACTCATTGAAATAGAGAGTAGGATGGTGGTTAAGGGGAGGAGGAAATGGGGACATGTTGGTCATAGGGTACAGCGTTTCAGTTATGCACAGTGAATACTTCTGGAAATCTCTCATACATAAATGTGACTATAATTAACAATCCTGTTTTACACACATGAAATTTGCTAAGAGGATAGATCTTAAGTGTTCTCACCACACACACAAAGAAGGAGAAGGAGGAGGGAGAGGAGCATTCCTCCCAGTTTCTCTCTGAGGCAACACATTTATAAGTTTCCTATGTCTTTTCAGAAATATTATATGCATACATTACTGAATGTTTGTATTTATTATTTATTTTGTCCACTTTATTTATATAAATAGTAGTCTTCCATACCTGCTGTTCTATAGTTTGTGCTTTTCCTTAGTAATATGTCTTAGAGATCATTCCAACACAAATTATAAAGAGCCTTCTCTTTAATTTTTATTAATTTTTATTTTTTTGATGTTTATTTATTTTTATTGAGAGAGAGAGAGAGAGAGAGAGAGCATGCGCAAGTGGGGGAGGGGCCGAGATAGAGGGAGAGAGAGGATCCCAAGCAGGCTCTGCATTGTCAGCACAGAGCCCGACACGGGGCTCCGTCTCACAAATCATGACATCATGAACTGAGCTGAGATCAAGTCATTTGCTTAACCAACTGAACCACTCAAGCACCCCAAGAGCCTTCTCATTCTTTTATGACACCGTAGTGTAGCATTGTGAAACTATGCCGAAGTTTATTTCCCCGGTTCCCTGTGACATACACTTAAACTGCTTCCCATAGTTTGCTATCACAAACTATGCTACAGTGATTGACCTGTTACAGTTTGCATGAGCGTATCTCTAGGACAATTTCCTAAAGGACAAATTGCTAAATTACACATAGGTGCATTTGTGGTCGTGAGCGATCTGCCCAGTTGTCCTCAATAGGGCTTGTACCAGCAAATGTGAAGGGGCTTGTTTCCAACACTGTTGCCCACACAGTATCATTTTCATTTTTTAATCATTGACAATCTGATAGGCATAGAATCAGCCTATATATTCTAGGTTTCTATGCTTTTCCTTTGCATTTCCATCTGTCTCACACACCCTTCTCCCTCTGACCAATGACCTTCTATCTAATCTGAGCACTGCCCGAAGGCATTCCCTCTGGGAGGACATCTCCACCTCCCACAAGCATATGAAATGTTCCCACAGCACTTTGATTTTTCTCTGTTATTGCACCTTCTCCATTATTTGTTCAGGTGTCTACCGTCCTGACCATTAATCTCTCCAGGACTGGAATCCTGACTTACTCACTATGGTGTCCTCAACACCCAACCTAGCACATGTGTATTCGTTTAATGAATTTAAAAAATATTTTGGTTGCATATCAGTTGGTGACAGGATCGGCAAACTACAATTTTGCATTCTGAAGGAATTTCTCCTCTCTGATATACCTGGGTGATGCCTTGCACCCTGGAATCTCTCTAAGTCAGGATGTTTCTCTGCTTGGCCACTGAGCACCCGTTCCTCGCAGAGAACAGGGAGATGGTGACTAGGAAAGAACCGAGGACTTGATCATCAGACAAGACTCTGTGCTTTCTGGGGATGGTCTGGCTTTGACTTCTGAATGCACGTGAGCCAAGTTGGAAGAAAACTGAATCCCGTGCTGTCATGTGTTCCAGGCTTCAGGGGAGCTTATCCCATCCAGGACTTAACCAGATATATGTTAAAGCTTTAACATTCCAGCCATTGAAAACTTTCCCCAATTTTCCATGCAAATTTGTGTTGCTAAAATGAAGGGTATATTATCGCCAGACAGAACAAGCCAGATTGCCTTTAAATGAAAGCATGGAGATTGTTTGTACACTAAATATGAACTTTAGGTTCATGAGAACCATTTCTCACAACTCTGAGAAGGAAATGAAGGTAAATGTATCACCAGGTCTGCCCATTTTTCTCATTGATGTGATGCGTCTTCCTCTGGCCCACCTCTCAGCTGGGTTAAATGAAGAGGAATAATGATGTATCACATCTACTTTCCTAAATTTCATTGTTTCTCATCATAAGCAATTTATTTGAGGACTGACGTTAATTAATTCAGCTTCATCGATCATGTAGTTCAACATTTAATCTAGTCCTGTGCATCAGATAAGAATATAGTATTCTGAATTCTGGAGTCCTTACCTTGAGTGAAAAAAGAGGTCATAAATCTAAGACAGCACTGATGTCTCTTCCTTTTGCTTGCTACTCCATCAATTACAGGTAAATACTGGCTTCCAGAAAGTTCAGGAGAGAGAACCGTCAAGATCGACGGGCTTAGACCTCAAGTGGAGATGTGTGACCCATCTCTCAATTCCTAACGGCCCACAAAATAAGAAGACTTTTCTGAGGAATATTTATCAGGAATTCTAGAAACGCTCAGTTTGAGTCAGCACTATTTCTCATATTTCTTCAGATTGTGTTGCAGAGTCCTGTGTTTGATCCACAATCTAGACCAACACATTCTGACTGACTGTACAACTTAAGAGAGCCACCTAAGAGGCCAAGGTCTGCAGCACTTTCTCAGTTACCCTGAATGGCACCAACACTTGCCTGTGTGCCCTCTCCACAGCCTTCTTTCCCAGAGTTCAGAACATGTGACACTCAGATGTAGGCCTGGCCCTGCCTGCCCCACACACTGGTCAGTGGTCATGATTTATTATGTAAAATGGATACTGTTCTAAAATGTAAACTTACCACTGTTCTAAAACTGGGGTCTGCCTTTCTTTCTTTCTTTTTTTTAAATTTTTTAACGTTTATTCATTTTTGAGAGATAGAGACAGAGCGTGAGTGTGGGAGGGGCAGAGAGAGACGGAGATACAGAATCTGAAGCAGGCTCCAGGCTCCGAGCTGTCAGCACAGAGCCGGACATGGGGCTCAAAGCCATGAACCATGAGATGATGACCTGAGCTGAAGTCAGAGGCTTAACCGATTGAACAACCCAGGCGCCCATGCCTTTCTCTTGATGGGTCTGTAGCTGTGGCCTATGTCATGCCCTCTGACTCAGGTTGATGAGTGCTCTGGAGGTTCTCTTTTGTTCTTGCTATTTCCCGTGGCCCAGCCTAGGGGCTGAGGTCCATCCCCTGCACTCGAGGACTTTGCCTGGTCCTCTGATTCCTGCCGCCAACCACATTCGAGTTTCCCGTCCTAGTCTGCCACCTGGGGTGAGGCTATCCTGTAAACCTATGGGATTGTGGACACTGGCTCTTAGCCATGACCTATTCCTCTCACCATTGTCCCTGAATACTTGGTTCTAGGTATTGAGTGTACTTCTTCCCAGTCTTATTGATGCAACAAAGTCTGCCTCGCCCTGCCCCCCCGTGAGCACCAGTAGCCTTGAAGAGTTCATCCAGACCCTGTTCTGTCCGCCTTCTTTTGCTGTGGTTAAGCCATCTTTGTTCAGTGATATCATGATAGATCACAAGAGTCCTAGCTAGTGGTACACTCACAAAAGTTTTTTATCTTTAACTGTTATTCTTGCAAATAAGACGTGTTCACGTTGGAAAGAAAAAAAATAATAAAGAAGTAGATAAAGTCAAACATGAAGAATCTCCCCATAATTACAATCCATCCCTTTCTGCAAAGGTAAAAATTGGGTAAGTGTATCTTTAGACTTTGTATTATGTATATACACATTATAAATAGATGAACATACATATGTACATAGAAGATATAATATGGGGGGGGACTTCAGTCTGCTGTTTTCACTTCATTCTATGTAACAATCCACGTTAGTATATAGATCTATCTATGCTTTTGAACGCCAACACAGTATCCCATAGTTTATAGGTACAGTTTTCTATGTTACCACGATTCTGTTGATATATACTAAACCTGAATCCAATTTTCCAGCACTCCAAATAAGAAGGTATTATACATTATTACATCAAATGCTATAGATACTTCCACAAGTTAAATCATTAGGCATACATGTATAAAATTTTAATAAGCAGTAAAAAAATTATTTCACAAATATTTTATAAAAACTTGCGTTTTACAATAGTGAATGACAATGTCCATATCCTTGCCAATAGTGAGTACTTTCCACCTTTATCAGTTCACCAATTTAGTGAGTGAAAATGGTATCTCATTAATTGGTATTTTTTTTAACTTTTGACTGAATATTTTTCCAAATGCTTAATAGTCATTTCTATTTCTTCCTCTGTGCATTGTCTATTTGACCTTTTTTTTTTACATTTTTATATTGTAACTTTTTTATAAACCATAATTTAGATATTATTCTTTTTTTAAATGTGTTGCAAATATTTTCTCCCAATCTGTTGTTTGCTTTTTAAACTTTATTCGTAATACATTTTAACCAAACAATGGTTTTAAATTTTTATGTAGTTAAATCTGTCAATATTTTCCCCTATGGCTTCTGGATTTCATGTTATTCTTAGAAAAGCCTTCCCCATCCCAAATTATAAAAAATGTTCATTTCCTCTAGGTATAGTTTTGTTGTATGTTTAGTTCTGTAATTCATATTTGTACATGGTATGAGTGAGAAATCTTACTTACTTACAATTTACTAAATACACTGTTGTTTCCTTACTTGTAATAAGAGATTTTGTATTCTAAATTCTAAATATATATGCCTCTGTCCTTGGACTTGTTTCTGGTCCATTGATCTACTTACATATGACTGCAGTGAGCTTTATGTGAACCCAAGATTAAATGGCTCACATTCTGTTAAGAGAGGATGGTTGCTCTTAATTTATATTTGTTTCATACTAATGAATACAAGTTTAGTGCTTGGCAAACATTTTTAAAAGAGGATTTGGAAGTGGCTTTCTTTAACACTGGTCCTTTGGGTTCTACATTAGCTTTAGGAGTTCATAAGGAAAAGAAATTACATGAATCTGAAATTTGAGGACAACCTAAAGGGTTTGTTCTCCAGGTTCCCTATAGTCTATTAAAAGATCCTCAAGAGTTCCACTGATTCACTCATCAGTTTACACATATTGCACAATTATTATATACCATGTATACTGTACTAAGCACAAGAAAGATAAAACTAGACACACACCCTGTCCCCAAACAATTTACAGCCTCATTAGGGGACACAGAATGGGTTCTAAAGGGTGGACAGGAGCTCACCAGGTAGCAGACGGCAGGCCAGGTGGTCCAGCACAGCCAGCACGGACACGGGTGCAGGCCATGAGTCAGCCTGGAGCACTGAGGCAATGGCGAGGGCTCCCACGGGCTGGGGGAGAGAGGAAGAGGGAGACGGAGCAGCAGATGATGCCCGTTGGAGAGACAAGCAAAAAAAAAAATCAGGAAGCTGTCTTGAACTTTATCAATAAAGAGTCACAAGAATGGTTTTCACAGGAAGATGAAATCACCGTTTTTACATTTTCAGAAAATCACTTTGGTTGGAGTATGAAAAACAGAGAAAAAGAGAATGAGGAGAGAATCATGGAGACATTCAAGAGGTGGTTGCAACATCCGGGCTATTGTGAGATGGGTAGATATATGTAGTGATATATCTATGTATAAAGTGATGTATCTATGTATACAGTGTATCTATACATTTGTCTGTAGATAGATTGAGAACGAGGTGTTTGCAGGTCATGTAATGGGTTAAATAGCCATGTTGTTGTCCCTTCAAGTCACATTAATAATGATTCATTATTTTAAAAAGGCAAAATAATTAACCCACACATGCACTGGCAGCCTATTAAGAGATTTTTATTGATAATGGGGTGGACCGGGCAACAGTATGTGCATAAACAGAACATTGGGCAGTAAAAGTTGCTTACAAATAAATTTCTAAAGAATATTTTTTGAGTCATTAAGATAAGGGAGACTTAATCTTGGGTTACATTTCATTTGTTTTTATTTTTTATTTTTTATTTGAGAGATAGAGTGAGTGGGGGAGAGGGACAGAGGGGGAGAGACAGAGCGAGAGAGAGAGGGAGAATCCCGAGCAGGCTCCATGCTAAGTGTGGAGCCCGATGTGGGGCTAGATCCCTCGACCCTGGGATCGTGACCTGAGTCAAAATCAAGAGTCCAACTTAATCTTCTCCTGACTAAAATTTTGAGAGGGGCCATCCACCCTGTTGAAATCCAAAACATAATTTTAGGTCCAACCAGTTCCAAGCAATGACTCTAATTGTGGTATGAGGGTAACTGTTCAGGTCAACAGTACTCTTCAAGTACTCTTGTAAAGGGTTTCCAATTAGACTGGGGTAGAGGGTGTTCCCTACAGCAGAAGTCTGGAAGCCAAGATGCTTGGAAAAAGTTCTTCCTGGGGTGCCTGGGTGGCTCAGTTGGTTGAGCCTCCAACTTCATCTCAGGTCATGATCTCACAGCTCGTGAGTTCGAGCCCCGCATCAGGCTTGCTGCTGTCAATGCAGAGCCTCCACCGGATCCTCTGTCCCCTTCTCTCTCTCTGCCCCTCCCCAGCTCATGTACTCTCTCTCTCTCTCTCTCTCTCTCTCTCAAAAATAAATGAACATTAAAAAAGAGAGAGAGAGAAAGAAAGCGTTCCTCCCTATTTCCCCTGGGATATACCCACTGTCCCTCTGCATTTCCTATTGTCTTAGCAATTTTCACTTTGTCTTCATCCAAATTTATATTTTATATTCACTTAATATCAAGTTGATCAGTTAAAATTTGCAGAGGGTCGGGGCGCCTGGGTGGCGCAGTCGGTTAAGCGTCCGACTTCAGCCAGGTCACGATCTCGCGGTCCGTGAGTTCGAGCCCCGCGTCAGGCTCTGGGCTGATGGCTCGGAGCCTGGAGCCTGTTTCCGATTCTGTGTCTCCCTCTCTCTCTGCCCCTCCCCGTTCATGCTGTCTCTCTCTCTGTCCCAAAAATAAATAAACGTTGAAAAAAAAATTTATAAAAAAAAAAAAAAATAAAATTTGCAGAGGGTCAAAGAAACTCCCCTGATCTTGTGGTAACATGTAGAATAAAGCTCATATTCAGCTGGAAAGTTGTCAGTGATTCACAGGCAGGTTATCATGTATCTCAGGATACTAACGCTCACAGAAACAGAATGACACAGGAAATTCGAGGCTAAATTGAACGGGAGTCATTGGGTGCATTTGGTTCTTCCGTCTTTCCTGATGATGGTTCTGTTGCTTGGTATAGGATGTGGTTGTTATGGTGACAACGTGGAAGAGGGGAACCTTGTCACTAGAGTGAAATGTGGCAAGGTAAGAGAGCTTTGGGCATGTTTGTTTGTTCGTATTTATCTTGCTCAGGTCTTAAGACGTACATAGCCGGCTGCCACCATGAGGCCAAGGATATCTAGGGTTGGTTCCCCTCCTCCCTGTCACCGGCACACAGGCATTCTTGCTGAGTCTGTCCCACCGTGCCTGACTCATTGTACTTCCTTTCGATGACTTTTCTCTCCAGGTTTGTCGTCCCGTAATGCTATCTTGCTTCCATCACGAACCGATCCATCAGTCTTCATCTGTTTATAACTAAGCTGTAATGAGAAACAGGGTGCTTGTGCAAAATAAGGAATCTGTCTAGATACTGGTGGTGTGCTGAAACCTGTTCTCCCTCAGCAGCACATCCAGACCTGGGCTCCCCTCGGGCAGGATCCCCACTACATGCATAGAGCACCCAGCACAGTGCCTGGGACATGTTTCTAGTAGGATTTATGATAAGGGAAAGAAGCAGATAAATATCTCAAAACACCCAATAGAAGGTACAGAAGACAAGAGAGAAAGAAGACAGTTGTCACAACAGGAAAGGACAATCCCGGTGCACGGCAGCTGACATGCTTTGATGTGAGGGTGTGTGTGCGCGAGCCTGTGTGTGTGAACAGCACGAAACAGACCAAAACATAATCGTCAAGCACTCTGAAAAGAACTAGAAGGAGCCTGTTTTGTAAGGTCAAATACAACTCTAAATTATAAGAGAGATCTTACTCTTTGAATTTTGCTTTAAGGGGGAAAATTTTAGATTTTACATTTCCTTTGACTGGTTCACCTTAAGTGCTTTGGGAATCTTTAAAAACAGTGTTAGAATGAGCTTGTTGTGTCCCGGTCACGTGCAAGGCACAGTATTGGCATCCTCACCTGAAATACAGATGGTACCACAAACAAACAGAAAAAAAAAATGCACAAACAGCTCAAAATTGAGAAAGAGAAAAGTAAGTAACACGAAGAGCATGTGTGTGGGGCGGGGGGAGGGGGTGTTCGGAGAAGGGAGAGGTCTCACAGCTCGAGGGAAACATATATGAACATGTGTGACCACGGCCTCTGAAAATGGCGGGGTTCAAGCGGGCAGTGCAGCCAAAACAGGAGGAATGGTGTGTGGTTGTGGCCCCCAAGTTGCTGGGTTTGGCTTGATGCCCCACGGTGCTGCAGAAGGTTCCTACAAAGCCTCTTGGCCCAAGTTAGGTTCATTAGGCTGGCCGCCGGAAGGGAGAGTTCCTATTGACAGTCTTGGAAGTAACTCAGAAGGGGGAGGTCAGGGAGGGCATCTGCAAGGTGTGGGGGTCTGGGTTTAAGTGGTTTAGGGTAGGCTTTGATGATGGGTAACTAATTTGGGGTGACAAATTTTGTGACGTTATAGGAATGAGCAATTCCTGAGAAGGAAACTTGTCTACGAAGAAGCTGTCTGAGCAGATGAGCAAAGCGTATTGTTCCCATAGTGGAGCCGTTTGCTTAGATAAGACCAATCGTTTTATCAGTTGATCGGGATTTCCCGTGGCACACAGTGACATGAGATATTGACGTAAGCCCTTGTCTTCCTGGGCAAACATTTTCACAGAACAAACGATGAGGCTGTGTAGACGTGGGTGGTCTCAGTTCACTGTTCTACAGGGAAGCCAAGAGGAGGCAGGTACATCAGTTTTCCGGGTTGGCACTTGGGACGGGGTGGAAAATAACGGGACCTGAAGCCTGAAGGTGGGTTGTCCTGAGCCGTGGTGACACAGCCAGGTGGGAGAATGAACTATTGATATAACCTATTTGAAATCTGTAGCTTTTATCACTGCCATGTTGCTGGCTTTGACCACCTGCTTTCTATTTATACTGCTACCACTGCAAGTAGAGTTTTCTCTGTATTTTTCCTGGAATTAAAGTCTTTTTATTTTCATATTTTTTGGGGGGAGGGGGAGAGTACGAGTGGGGGAGGGGCCGCAAGAGGGGGACAGAGGATCCAAAGCGGGTTCTGCACAAACCGCAAGATCACCACCTGAGCCCAAGTCCGACGCTCAACCGACTGAGCCACCCTGGAATTAAAGTCTTTAAATGACCCCCATCCTCTGGGCTCTCCCTGGCACGCTTCCTACCTGCTGCTTCCAGAGTAATCTTGTCAACATATAACTTGGGTCACGTAACCCCCCCTCCCCCATCACACAGCTGTTGGACTCCAGGAAGTAACCTCTGCTAGGGCCTGACCCTCCCCACACTTCCAGCTCCTGCACTGTCCTGTGTGTCCACGAGGACCCGTCATGCTTTCGGACGTCACCCTGGGGTTTGGCCACAGGCCTTCACATGTAGTGAAACTGCAGAGCTCGAGGACACCATGGACAGGGCCTGGCCTTCGAGTTGAAGGGTGTAAGTTACAAAGGCACACTCTGTGAATAAGTCTAAAATAGAGATCAATGCATGATGCTTAGGGTTTAGTGTGCTTTCGATGTTGTTTTCTTTACAAGTGGCTTTCTAAGCATTGTGCTCAATGTATTGAAAACAACAGCGGTGCCCGGTGGCTCGGTTGGTTAAGCGTCAGACCTCTGCTTAGGTCATGATCTCACAGTTTGTGGGTATTCGCTGATGTCAGCACAGAGCCTACTTCAGATCCTCTGTCCCTGCCCCCCACTCTCTCTGCCCCTCCCCAGCGTGTGTGCTCTCTGTCTCAAAAATAAACACTAAAAAACAAACAAACAACAACCTGGTTTCAAGAAAGAGTATGAAGCATGTGTGTTTTCTTTCAATCTGGCCTACTGCAGTTTCCCCCTCATTATATGTGAAATCCTGGGGTTGCGACAACTACTTTGCTGAGCAAGTACTTTGTGCCAGCCACTTAACCACATGCAGTCATTCAGTCCTCCCCGAGACCATTAGAGGTGGCTTTTATCCTCTGCGTGTCACAAATAAGGAGCCCCTGGAGGGGGGGCGGTGGTGGTGTCAGAAAATTTAAATAATGATGCTAAGTTCTCACAGCTGGGAAGCAGCAGGTCAGTATTTAATTTCAGGTGTGTTTGATCCACATCCCATGCTGCCCATGGGGAGCTAAATTTGCAAACCCAAACCGCAGAGGGTCCCATGTACCTCCACCTTACTCCATAGCAACTCGCCCCCATCCTTTTGTTCCTGCTCCTTCCTCAGGGGACCAGGTTGCTCATGCTGACCTTCTAGCCCCTTGGAGAGGCCTTGCATTCACACCTCCTCCCAGACGGCACAGCAACACCACCGTCCTACCACTCCCGCAGCTACTCAGGCTGTCCTTTGTCTTCCACCGCCTTTGGCCACCACAATGAACACTTTCTCTGGGTCAGGCTCAACTAAGCACTCGACAAACATTACTGCATTGAAGGTTCACAGCAAGCCTCGCCGGGTGTGTGTGGGGTTGTGGTAGGCATTTAGAGAAGTACTTCAGTTTAAACCATCAATGGGCTGAACTCTTCCATTTCTCTTGCAAGCATTGGACTTCCTGTACACAGAAGTTAATGTGACCGTTTCTGGTTCTGACAGACCTGTCATCTCGTTTTCTTGCTGCCTTTCCTCCTATCAGCAGGTCTTCCCTAAACCTAGGGAAGGCCCACTTTGCCTTGGATAGTCTGATTTGGACATAATCTTTACACAATCCTTAACGGTTCCTTCTTTCATCGCCAAAAGTACATGGTCATCCTACCGAAACCGGCCATCGCAGCTAAGGAGAAAGAGCATGTGTTTTGCAAGGTGGTAAGACTCACTGAGCCTGCAAACCAGGGCTGCTCTCAGAAAGCCTTGTCCCGGGAGTGCCTGTGTGCATCTGTCTCTTGACCTCAGGGTCACAATCTCTCGTGGCCCTGAGTACATGCCATACACTGGGCTCTGTGCTGGGCA